>NW_020537646.1:33134620-33168699 GCF_003426905.1 Ctenocephalides felis
TGTCTTAATTGTAAATCTTTGGTTCAATGATGTTGTTTGCTTTTAATTAAATGTATTGTTTGTTAATTTATTAAATTTAAGGAATTTCTTTTGCACATCTTATATTAGTGTATTGGAATGATGGATAATATATTTTTAGTACAAAATTGGGTTGCACGATTTTTCTTAACTTATATATTAAAAAAATCAAGATTCTAGTTAGTTTCAAACCCAATTTTTGCTTGGGAACATAAATCAGTAGAATTTTATTTTTATCATTATTGGAATACAACCAAATGGCTTTCCTTTCCAGTTTAGATCGTTAAATGTTAGGTTTTTCGCTACAAGACCCACATTTTCTAATGTAGAACAACGAAGAATATTCAATAAAAAATATGGTTTCAATTTGAAAATATCAATGACTGAACTAGCATTTGAATATTTTGCGAACTAAACTTTACCGAATTGAGTTGAAGTTTATTACAGCGCACAAACTAAAATTCGGGCTCACAATATTAATAATATAACAATAACTTTCAATTATAATATATATATATATATATATATATTATATATATATATATATTAATAAACTCTCTATACATAATATAAAATGTGCTCTTATAGAACATGACCAAGAGCAATACCTGAATGTATTCATTGCTTAAAACGTTTTATATCACTTCAAATTGAATCTCCAAACAAGTTATTGGTTGTATATAGGTTAATATTTCAGTTTAGCCCTCGGCAATAACGAAAATTGGATTTTTATTTTCATTTTTGTAGATAACTAAAATAAATAAGATTTTATTCAAATAAAATATTTTTTATTCTGTTAATGCATGAAAAATGCAAAAGCTGAAAAGAAAATTACAATAATCTTGATAAAAATATTGATTTAATATGACTGAGAATTTAGATTTATAAATAGGAAAGTGATATAGAATATCAGTGAATTGAATTGAAATAATTAAATCAATCTGAATTAACAAATTTCAACAAACATTATGATTTTATGTGATTGCAACTGATATAATAGAACATATCAATATCGTTAGAAGCAGTGTGGACTATAGACTTGCAATATTTATTCTGGGCTTTCAAGTTATTGGAATATTAGAGGACTCGTTCATACGTTGCTAGAATGAGTGGACCTGAATCAAGGGTCCCGGGTTCGATCCCGCTTGCAGCCGTTGTCAAGCAGTAGGGACAGCGGTTCACACTTTGAAATATGGAGAGCAATATGTTTCTAATTAAAATTAGCGCTGATCCGTCATTTGTTATTTGGAATATCCCTACTAAAGAATTTGTATTAATAAATATATTTACATAGAGAAGGGACAACTGTGTTCAGTTGCAAAACCGGTCAGAGTTAAACACTTTAATTCTGATTGCTGTTCAAAATTAATATACAAGATATGGATTATAAAATCTACGTCTTAAAACTACTTTTTGTGTAAAATTTTTAACATAATATTTTTTACAAAATCTACATACAGTTCACAAAAATACAATTTTAATTCATCATCGTATGTGTATTTGTACGTGGAGCTTACCCCTCTTATACACTGTATATACTTATAATAGCGTTGCGAGTAATTAATTTTCAAACGCTCAAGTGTTTTCAACGATGAAATAAATTTTGATTGAGTTATCGCTTTATTAATCCGGGATTAATTAATTGAGGCAATATTCCAGATTTTATGTTGTTAATTTTTAGTCAATTCACTAAAAGTTATTTTTTAAAATAAATTTACATAAACATAATAAATGAAAATATTTCATACGATACTTCTCGTTCCCATATTTAAATATTTTTTTTTTTAAATCTTTGCTTAATATTTAACAAGTATCTTTTCTAGGTATTTACTTAATTTCTTTTTATCATATTTTTAACTTCCCGTAGGTTAAGTTATTGTAATGGGCCGAAAATCGGAATTGAAAATTTTTACATTTCTCGACGTTTTGAAGGTTTCTGAACGTTTTGGCATACATCAGAAAAAATGGATGTGTGTGTGTGTGTGTGTGTGTATGTATGTATGTATGGATACAAATTTTCGATCGACCGATTTGAAAGGTTCAAAAAACATTCGATTTCTATTGATAGGGAGATGTGCTGATCAGTTTTTGGCAAATGCAGGTCCAGCCGTTTCGGAGATACGGAGCAAAGAGTGCAGAAAATAGAAATCGAATTTTTGAGAGAACGGAGTATCCGATTTGAATGATCTAAGAAACATTCAATTAGTAATGATTGGGAGAAGGGGTTATTAGTTTTTGGCAAAGGCAGGCCCAGCCATTTTAAAGATACGGAGCTAAATATGTAAAAAATGGCAATTTTTGAGAGAACTAAGCGTCCGATTTAAATGATCCAAAGAACTTTCTGCTTGTCTTAACAAAATAATTGATTTTGGAAAAAAAAATTTGTTTCAATTTTTTTTTTTAGCTTTTTGTATATCGAAAATATTTCACATTTTATTTATAATTCTGACTATAATAATTTCAACTCTGCAATTCAGTTTATATAATTCTTATAAATATTAGACAATGTTACAATATTTATAATAATCTATTTGAAAACATCCAATTCGATACGGTACGGGAAGTTCCAGCAATTTGCCTTAAGGCACGATGCCATAATTGCTTCAAGACAGAATTCCACTTACAGCTAGTTTCAATAGTAATTATAAAAGGCAGCGTTCATCATTTTTACGTGGGTTTGTCAGAATGAAATCCAACGGCAAGCCTATCGCTATGTGAGAATTTCATTACAGAATTTTCTTTTATAGTGGTGATTTTTTATTTGCTACGACAATGCGAATTTCACTTGGAAGCATACTGCTATTTATATTTTCATGTAAAACCCGATGTCACTACTGCTTGACATCAAGCTGTCCGAGACGGGTATATAGCCTCTAGGAAAAAACACTTAGTTTTATGATAGTGCATTTACTACTAAAATACTGCTTTTTGTGATAATAATTTTTTGTTATATGAATCAAATTATTTGTTCATTCTGAAACATTCAGTTCAGAATGATTTAATGGAAATTTACTTAATTTATAATCAGGCCAACTTTGTAAACGAATTTTTTTTAATATCGTTATCATTTTATAAATTTATACTAAAGATTAATTCGAATAAATTTGTTCAAATAAATTAAAAAACTTCGGTAAAAAATACTTTTAACACTTTTGACTCAGATGCCGCCGCTCAGGCAGCAAAATTCATGTAAATCTCGGAATCCGCGAGTGAAGTATTAATATCTTGTAATAGTTTGCTAACTTAGGTCAAAACTAGATTTGCCATTTTAGCCCAAATAATTTATTACACATGACGATATGTAATAATAAACAATATTTTGCATAAAAACTTAAAATCTGGTTAACTTTACTAAGAGGGCTTGCCCGTAGATAAATGGTTAGAACTACTAGACCTGAATCTGAAGTCTCAGGATTGATATACGCTTCGATCTGCCTGATGTAATTCCCTTATTCGGAATTGCTTGAATCAATATTAATAATGGAATTTATCACATGGAAATCGGACAAGTGTTTGGGTTGCCATCTACAAAAAGCCAATGTAGTTTGTAGCAAATTCATTACATGCGCTTATAGAACCATCTAGTTTGATCACTGTCCAAATATATAAATAGCTGAAAAAAAGCGGGGATTTGTAATACTATACTGTCTTATATCATATAAAAGGCTTGTATCTCTTGTAAAGATTAAAAGAGAACGTCATGATAGTAAATTTGAAGTGTCAATAATCGTTAGGTAAATTTTTTAATTGGCAAGACGAGAAAAAGAATAAATCATTGAACACTGATATAAAATAATATTAAATAACTAAGTGAATAAATATATTATTAAGCGTGAAAGTACTATAATTCGTTTCTTTCACACCTGTAAATCAATCTGGCTGGATCCGCGGCAGATTTAGGGGTCTCCGTATATGTATCGTTCGTTGAATTGAGGTGTACATCAGGCAGACCGATACTCACACGCCCGGGGCTTGAAACCATCCTTTAACATGTTACCCCATTTGGTAAACCCCAAGAGACTTGAATATGTGACACAAGCAGCTATAAACCAGAACACACACTTGTTTTCGGGGGATACATCCATTATGTAGCAGGAGCATCGATATTACAACGATTTTGATTGAAAATATTAAATATTTTTATTGAGAATCAATACGAAAATGCTTCAAAAGTGATAAAGCCTGAAAATGATATAGCTAGTAATTATATTTTATAATTTTAGATCACACATTGATTTAATAAGTATAAGAATTTAAGTCACAAATGAAAATTCAATATTTTATGTGTCACTTTTCCGCCAGCATTTATTTTCATGACGTTCTTTTCTGCGGATTTATACCTATATGTGAGTAATCATTTGAAGACAACAAATACATTTTAATGTTTCTCAATAATTATCTATTTATCAATTATACAAAATACAAAGAATGGTGATCGACATAAGTATTTTTTACCTCTGAAAACGATTTTTAAGTCAAAATTGGGGGTCAAATTAAAAAAAAGAGAAAATTTAAATAAACGACAACATCCCTGAGTATATTTTTACATGACTATTAAAATCTTATAATTTCTGTCGTTTCTTGGCTCTTTTTTCCTTAGAAGTGAAATGGATTTCTGAAACGTTCTTTTTGTCTCTGTTGAATTTCTTTTTGTAGTATCCAATCAATTCTGCAGTAATCTACGATCTAATAAATTTATTTACAAAGTGATACTAAAAAAGTATGTGATACAAAATATCTGCTATGTTATATCTGAATCCTGCAACAATTCTAATTCACATTCATTGGTAAGTATATCCCAATTTGCGTTGCGGACAGCCATATGTCAAGCAGTTGTGATATACATTACTGAAATAAAATACTGTGATATACATTTGAAAATATATATCAAAATACGCTTCCAATTGATTTCACCACTCTCCGACTTTGCTGCAATATGATCATTTTCAAAAAATCGACAATCAATGGGTTGATTTTAATGTAAAATATATATTGAATAGATAGGATAGCATTCTGAAACAGCCCCGTGTTTGAGCTATTAAAGTAGTACTTTGATTGCAATCTAAAAACAAAACAAATATAAGATAAGGGGCCAAATCTCATGTAAAATAATCACTATGTAACCGGTATTTTTGTTGAATAATTGCATGAATTGACAGTCCCAAACTATGAAAAAACTGTGTCTTGGCTGTTCAACCGAGCGTTTTACAGTATATCAACTTCTGAAATCTAACCTCTAAATGGCACATTTGTCGAATAACAATGTTATCCCAAGTGCAACAATTTGTTGTCACACACACATAAAGTTGAACTAATGTTATATTTTAACTTTATACTTTATACCAAACTAGTAACGCATAATTTTTATAGGGGAATTTGAGTGTTTGCCCTGTGTTTGAAGAACTTAAAATTCTAACCATTATATAAAGGTTTTCAAACATTTGTCGTGAAATTTTTGTGTTCTTATTACTTGATTAAATATGACAAAGAAATCAAGACCTTTTAAGAATTCGAGAGCAATCTATCAACATTTACAAAAAAACCGTTTAAAAATCTGACTAAATATACTAACTTTTATGAACATCCCGAAGGAGAAGTTTGTTTTCGCGATAATCCGATTTGTTAATTTTCTGTTTTCTTGACGTTTGAAGTCTGAATCGAATGAGATTAAATTTGAATAAAGTATGTATGTGGGTTAGCCGATTTTTGACTCTTTGTCGACTTTTTCCCAAACTGCTACTCCAAATTGAAACTCTCATTCTTGCGTTGAAGTCTATTATTTACACATATCGGGAAGTTCGTGCATACTGCCTTAAGGCAAAATCCTATTAACAATTATTTTAACTAAATTGTTTCAATGAAACATATAACAATACTTTATTAATCGAGTTCTTTTAGCAATTAACCACTAGTTAGCCACCACTTACCAATAATTATCACATAATTCAATATTAACAAAATTACCGCACAAACGGCGCAGCACTGAGCGGTGGCGACGGCGGCGGTTATTGAATTTTCACCGGCATTGTGTATTTTTGTTTGTGCGAAACCTCCTCTTAGGTTTGAATTTTGATTCCGGTGAGTGCATTGTGCTCTGTATCCGTGCCATTAACTATTTTCCTTTTGATGTCGAAAGAGCTTTTACGTGCCAATAGTGCCACGTCTGACGCACGGTTCGGAGCCGATGACGTGTGCCGTTCATCTCAATTTTAACCATCGGGATTTAACCGATGATTTATTCTCATGTGATACGGAAGTGTTTGAATTTATAATTATACTATTCAATTCATATACTAAACTAGTGGGATGTATGGCATCGTGCCTTAAGGCAAATTGCTGATACTTCCCGTACCGTAACAGAATGTATTATATACGATACTCGTATAATACTGTAATATTGTCGAATATTTATAAGAATACTGAATTGCAAAGTTGAAAATATTTGTTCAAAGTATATTAGAACTTTAGTCGAAATTACAATTAAAATCTGAATTATTTTCGAAATACAAAAAAAAAAATGAAAAAAAAAATGAAAAAAAAAAATGAAAAAAAAAAGATTTTCTACAAAAGCAATTATTTTGATGAAACAAACAGAAAGTTCTTCGAATTATTCAAATCGGACGCTTAGTTTTCTTAGTCTCAAAAACTGCCATTGTTTGCACATTTAGCTTATATCTCCGAAACGGCTGGACTTGCTTTTGCCAAAAACTAATCAGCACATCTCCCTATCAATATCTAATGTTTTATGAACCATTCAAATCGTTTGAACCGTGCATCCGAAAACGTGGACGAACAATTGTATCCATACATACATACATACACACACAAACATCCATTTTTTCTGAGGTATGCGAAAATGTTCAGAAACCTTCAAAACGTGAAAAATGTAAAAAATTTCAATTTCGATTTTTGGACGATTACAATAACTTACCCTACAAAAATACTTAAAATTAACTTATCAATAGAATTTTGTTTCTAAATTTGTAAAAAAAATCATTTTCTATGTATTTACATTAATACACTTATTGTTAGTATTATTATTGATAGCAATAAACTTCAACAGTTTATATATTTCAGCTCATTAATTTTATTCAAGTAAGTGCATGTCATCGTGTCTTAGGGAAAATTACAGAAAATAGAAATATAAATATTTATACTTATTACATTCTCTATAAAATATCTGATAATTCGAGGTGAATTTGTCCATAATGATCATTTTTGATCGCCATTTTTTTACTTTTTTTACTGGATCCTCGAAACTCCTAATCAAAACAAAATTTAATCATTTTTTTATTTTGTCAATAAAAATAAAATGTTTTCTGAATCATTTGGACATTTTGTTCTCTCAAAAACTAATTTTTATTCCTTTTTCCTAATCTTCCATTTTTTCTAAGGTATGCCAATATATTCAGAAACCTTTGAAACGCAAAGATGCATAAAAATTTTAATTTTATCCTACGGAAAGTTAAACATCGCCCATGTTCTTAATATTTAACTAATCAGAAAAAGCAAGTTGAGTGTATCTTGTGTGTTGTTATTTATACAATATTCAAATATTCGAATAAAAAAATGGTTAAGATTTAAAATTGCTGACAGTAATAATAATAGCTAATAGTTTCATATAATATTACTAAAACTAATTTCACATTTCTGAATAGATTACTATTAGAACTTGCTCATAAAATATAATATACTATCTAAATTTTAATGTACTTAAAAAAAAATCCATACTATTTTTTGTTCTATATTTTCTCATATCTTTTAGTTTGTCGAGGATTAAGTCATTCAGAATAAAATGCATCAGTACATTTCTAATACTACTAAATGAATTTATTGGAAATATCAAAAGTCTATCGCTAGCTAAAAAAAAATAATAATAATAATAATAATAAATATTTATAAAAAAAATATATAAATATAAGTAATAAAATAATAATATTGATCGGCTTAATATACAGTCAAATCACAATCATAAACACTAACATCATTTTATTGTATACTATTGTTGTGCTTCGTCGTAATTAGGAATATCTGTAGAAAATATTAAGAATATCATTGTTTGACTCACTGCATTAAGTTTTATACATTTTGTTATCTGTGAAATATAAATATAATAAACATTGTTTACTACTTATATTGTTGAAGAATATATTACGATCAAATTTTCCATAAAAGTTACCGCATTTTATTTGTTCCCTTCGAGTTTTCTTTGATTTTTTGACAATTTATATCCGCATCATACGTATTCATTAAAAACTAAACTGACAGATCCATTTAAAAGTTTAAATTTAAACGCATGATATAATTTTTATGTAGAGTGGCTACGATGTTCTTCGCTCGTTTCAAAACTTTTGTTCAGGAAACTCGACCAATCTTTATTAAGGCGACAATATATACCGAGGATGACATATATTTTATACATCAATGTATACATATAAAATAAGAGTGATTCACAAGATATTTTTCTTCTGAGATTTAATATAATGAAACAATATAATTTATAATAATATTTTCTATTTATTATGAACATATATAGTATTTTTTATCAGAAATTTCCTTATGATATTGGGCGATAAGATTTTTAATAATGCTATCAATTTAAAAATATGGATTTTCATCCAAATGTATATCACTTTTTATGTGATTTTGTTAATTTTCGTATTGAACTTAATATCAATTGTATGCACATGTATAAGTGATTGATAGATTTGGCATAAATATGTGATATATTTGACGACTGGATAAATTAGTCGTAGAGTAGCTGATGTAATTGGGCGTAAATTAGACTACATTTATTTTATAGGTTATTTTACCTTATGTTATTTTATCTTATCTTATCTCACCTAGCTGAACCCGTGTTTTTTACAATATCTTACCTTATTTCAATTTTTTTAAATCTTTATATTTTTTATATCTTATAAATCTTATCTTAGAAAAAGAATTCAATACATTGTTACTGCTTCGTTTTTTATATGCAAGTATTGAATCTGGAATTTTTGAAATCGAATCAGAAATTTTGCCTAAAACGTGCACAATTTTTTTTTCATTTTTCTGCTAATTACACTAAAAATAGCTCAACCGATCGCATCAAAAATCTAACTAAAGCGAGCGCTTTTCAAATTCCATCGAATGGTTTGTAAATTTTTCAAATCGAGTCAAC
Organism: Ctenocephalides felis; assembly: GCF_003426905.1. Taxonomy (NCBI): domain Eukaryota; kingdom Metazoa; phylum Arthropoda; class Insecta; order Siphonaptera; family Pulicidae; genus Ctenocephalides; species Ctenocephalides felis. The sequence continues at coordinate 33,143,799 of NW_020537646.1, forward strand.
CGTTTTTTGAGAAAACGTCGATAAATGGCTAATTTTAGTAAACTTCATAAAAATGCTACTCATTCTTCCAAACTTTGATGTATTTTTAAAATTCATTTTAAATTCCGGGCTGCAATATTAACAGTTAATTACAAGAACTTATGTCAGCGAATCTTTATTAAAAACTAATCAGATCGATTTCCAATCAATATCTTTCAAATAGTTTTTTCAATGAATTTTTGAATTTTTAAATTTTTAATGTCAATTCAGAATTGCAGGCTACAACGTTGAAATTTTTTTTACTTCTCTGCTATGTGCAAAGAAACGGCTTGGCTGATCGTTATGCAGAACTTACAAACGATAGTTCTCATCGAGTTACCTTGAACGGCTCCCAAATTTATGAAATCGGCTTTGCTGTTATTAATAAAATATCGATTTAAAGTAAAAAATCTATTTACGTACACACATACTTTCTCCAAATTTGGTCTCATTCGTGTCGAGAAACCATTAAACTAGTGGAGTGTATGGCATCGTGCAAATTGCTGGAACTTCACGTACCATAATTAAAAATCCCATAAAAAAATGCACAAAATGTGTACACATTATTAAAATCTATATAAAATATCTGATTGATGTACATATGTCCAATAAACATTATTTGACCGCCAAATAACACTTTTTAACTCATTTTCATTAAAAATCCATAATTGCTGGACCAGCCTTCAAAAAAAATTAATCAGTTCTTCATCTTGTCAATACAAGTAAAATGCTTTTTGAAGCATTAAAATCGGACGCTACGTTCTCTTAAGAACTGAGTTACCGTTTTTGGCACTTTTTGATCAGTATCTTCGGATCGGTTAAACCTGCCTTCGCCAAAAAATAATCAGCACGTCTCCTTATCAATACGAATCGAATGTTCTTTGAATTATTCAAATCGATTGATCGGTGTTCCCGAAATCGTCGACGAAAATTTGTATCCGCACTCACACACATACACACGTACACACTCACACACATCTACTTTTTCTAAAGTATGGCAAAATATTCAGAAATTTTTGAAACGTATATATATATATATATATATATATATATATATATATATATAAATATATATATATATATATAAATTTTTTCATTTTCGATTTTTTTGCGATTGCTATAACTTACCCTACGGAATTGATAGTTAGAAGTTAATAATAAGCAAATTTGATTGTTTGGTGATGACATTAACTTTTTCTTTGGAAAGTTAATTATATGATTTGTCCTAATATTATATCATAGAACAAAATAGTTTTTGTGGATGTGTACTTGATTTGCAAATATATTGCAATAAATTTTCCGCATGAGTGTTATGTGGTTATAATGATAAACGCGGTATATGAGGTTTTCCACATAGCTATTTTCATTTCTATTCAATAAGCTAATACTTCATTTCACACATAGTTAAACCAGTCAATAAAACCCTGCCACTTTCAGTAACTCCGAACCTCAAATGAAACCCACACAAACCATTGAATCCATTACAATTTCTCCCGTGTGCAATTACATTCTTGTTAGAAAAATAGTTATTTGACTTCCATATAAATTATACGACTGCAATGGCCATAAATATAAGTATTTCCACCTACACGGCAATCTCGACAGGGACGATGTAAAAGTTTGCGTTAATAAGTTTCGTCGAGTAATCAAACGGGATTCTCGCCATAAACGGATCGCTACCGTGGGAAATGCATGCAATTGGTTTCTGTCAACGGCGACGGCTAAATGCGTTGTTCATTGTTGTATCAGTGCGTTATTACCGGGAGTGTGCCGGGTACCGCGTTTGCGGATTGGAATTAAGTAAATCCTCGCATGTAATGCTGTTTTAGTAGAGGCATCGATTGGTTTATCAAATTTTGACTTTAGTTCATTTTAATTGGTAGTTAAACGGTGACATGTGATAAATGTAAAGTTATCTCACCATAGATACAACTAGATTTATTAGCTATGTTTATTTTGTAATGAGAGCATTCTTTGAAACCTGAGTGTTTACTTCTAGTATTTTTAACATCCCGTAGGATAAGTTATTGTAATCGTCCAAAATTCGAAATTAATTTTTTTCAAGTAAAATTTTTTTAGGCGCGACTAGGTTGTAAATCCGTACAAATGCAACGGAAGTGCGTTACGGCAGATAAGATAAGATAAGATTCGAGTGCCAATGATTCGTCATTCGCTCTCGATGATATCATTTCTATACGGGTCGATTGTGATTAGTCGTCGTGTATGTGAATAGTCTTCTGTCGTTGTATGCGTACCGGCACCAACGTTGTATGCGTACCGGCACCAACGTTGTATGCGTACCGGCGTCAACAAGGAAATCGGCATAGATAAATAAACATTTTAAAGTTACATCGTAGTACAAATCTTAATTTAATGAAAAATGCCTGAATCAGAAAAATATTTTACCCTGTTCCTTAATATTTTACCCTGTTCCTTAGAAATTATTTCTATATTGTTCGTAGTTTCTATAAATCTTTGAAGTTATTAAAATGGTATATATTTTTTAGGCAAGATAGATATAACAGCTGTTCAAGGAATGAGATTATATCACGAAAAAGTAAAAAAAAATATAAGCAGTCAATGAATGTATGCTGATTTTAATTACAAGTTCTTCAAACACAATTATATGATGAGTGAAGTTGAGAAAACAATATTTGTTTAGGCGTTGTTTAACATAATCCACTGTGTGAACGAATATTATAGAAGTTATTAATCAGCAGTTACTTCATTTCTCTAATGAAGGTTCATTTGTAAATGCTAATTACAATGACAAACCGATCATGTTATATTTAATGACACTAATAAATATGGGCATCACGAGCGTTACCATATTACTAATAAACGTTATTCAAAATTGTTATATGATGTATTTATTGTTACTTAAAAGCCAAGAAACTTATGCGCACTTTTTTTGACTATCTTCACGTTTCAGAATTTTTTAAACATCTTGACTTACCTCAAAAAAAAATTGATGTGTGTGTGTATGAACATATGTGTGGATGCATATTGAATTCAATCTCAATCGATTCGAATGATTCAAAAAGCATTTGATTCCTACTTATGGGGATTGGTACTGATTAGTTTTTGGGAGAGGTCGGTCAGGCCGTTTAAGAGATGCAAAGCCAAGAATGTAGAGAATAGAAATCGAGTTTTTGAGAGTATGGAGCATCCAAATTTGAATTATTCAAATAAAATTTAATTCGTAATGATAAGGAGAAGTGGTGATTATTTTTAGGCAAAGGCAGGCTCAGCCTCTTTCGAGATACGGAGCTAAATGTGCAAAAAACTGCAGTTTTTGAGAACGAAACATTATATTTGAATGCTGGACTTCCCTTTGCCAAAAACAAATCTGCATATTATCCTATCAATAGGAATCGAATGTTCTTTGAACCATTCAAATCGGTTGATCCATGCGCCCGAAAACGTTGTCAAAAAATGCGGGCATACAAAACACGTCTAAAAATATCGTATAGTTTAAGAAACGTGTGTTTGTATTTTATTATTTATAGTTGTTATATATATTTAAGGTAATTATAATATTTTAACAGGTTTTAAGTTAATTCAAATATTTTGACACAATTGCCGTTTTTGGCACTTTATTGTCTCATTATTGAAACGGCTAGATCTGCTTTAATCAAAAACTAATTATCACGTTTTCTCATCAATGGGAATCAAATGATTTTTGTATCATTGAAACCAGTTATTGTGTGCTGACGAAATCGTCGTCAAAAATTGTATCCGCACACACACTTACACACGTTACTCATATATACACACACATGCATCCATATTTTCTAAGGTATGCCAAAATATTCAGAAAGCTTTGAAATGTAAAGATATATAAAAAGATGACTATACTTACTTTACGGGAAATCTACAAATCACACAAAATGTTTAAACATCTATAATTGCACCAATATTAGCTTATTAGGATGTATTAATATCTAAATATATTTATTTTATATCATATATTATAAATTCATATATTGATTATATCAAAAATTAATGTTATCTAAAGGCGTATAATTTTTTGCTGCATTACGCGCGCTTTTTTGAATATTTGCATTAGTAATTGTATGCAAAAAACTAATTCGTTGATTTTGTTTTTGTTTTGATTTCTCTTTTGGATGTTCTTAAATAATTAACCTTTTAATATATTTGTAAATTTTTCATCATTTGAAACTGCTGTACAAGAACATGGCAAATCAATTTTCTTCGGTTTAATGATAAAATTAATGACTCTAATAATTAATATAAGTCATTTCACAACAATCTGAAGAAAGTTCTAATTGAAGTTATATTCAATATTATATTGAGTAGCTACAATTGTTAAGAGAATGAAATCTCTAGCCAATTACGATTAATATGTAATACAAGTACAGTTTTCATCTTGTAAATAGAGAAATAAATCACAAAGAGAAAATGGGAACAATAAAATAGATAAGAATATTATTTGTGAAACTAAAATATATTTGTAAGTACAAATGTATTTTAACTGAACTAAAAATTACAATAAGCATTTAAATATTATTTTTAATGATGTTGAAAGCAATAATGCTGTTTGTCGCGTCAAAGTTTTCTTACATTATGAATAACCAATCATTAATAATTTATGACAAATAATAATAATCTTTATGTCAGGTATATTAGTGACATTTATATAACGATTATACAAACATAATTGAAATAAAAATATCAATATAATTAATTCTGATATGTCTAAGCATTCCTATTTTCCTTTCGCTTTAATAAAACTTAACGTGCTACTATACATTAATAACACAATTTGTATTTATGAATTAGCAAGTCATATAAATTAACGTAAATTAAGGTAAAGTAATTATTATTACTGACAATAACAGCAAAAAGAAAAATGGTATTTGGAATAATTTGTAGAAAATAAAGCAAAAATATAGAAAACATTTAGACAGACTATTTGAAAAAATGAATACGAAAATGTTTATTTTGGAAATATTTTCGATGATATTAGGCATTTCCGCGCATTAGTGAAATGTATGAAATTTTCGGATATTATACATATAATGTGATATTAGATCTCACGTTTCGATGGCGGTTTTCAAGTCTCTGTCAATCAAAAGGCGCGCGGAACACAAAATCTTATTCATAACTTATCAAAAGTCGCGCCAGAATAAACATCGATATGCCCGACAGGTTTCAGAACCTGCGAATTGATTTTATATTATTATTTTTTTTTTTTTTTTATTTTTAAAAACTTTATTACTTTTTTCTACATTTTTTTTTTTTAAGATACTTAATACTTTTTCTTACATTTTTTAAGACACTTAACGCTTTTTCTTACATACATATTACTATTTCTTACTTATTACATACACGTACATTTTACTTTTTTTTTTTCTTAACATATTTACTTTTTATTACTTTTTCCTTTTTATTACATATATTTGAATTTTTTAACTTTTTCCCGAAGGTCGATGTATTGACTTATTCTCTCCAACTCAGTCATGGATGCACAGAGTCAGAGTCCTTGTATTTTCATTTTGAGTACAGTTATACAAATCCACGTACCTCTTACTTGTAAGAGGCATGCTGCCACTCTGCATATACGTATGCTGCAGCAATGCCCACGAAAGGCCATTTTCACTTGAAATCATATTTGAAATCTATGATTTCAAGTGAAAATTTGGTATCAAGCTGCTTTGATACCGAACCGGCCGCAGTTGGATTCGAACCCGGGACTAGGATTTGCTAGCCCACGTTCTTACCACGGGACCACGGCCGGCCCACTATTCAGAGCAGAATCATGGAAATATTTTATGGTAAAATATAAAAATAGAAGTATATGTATGTATGATCTGTAGACCGATTGCAAAGAGACTTAAGTAAGTACGCATATTCGAATTCTTTTAATAAGAACTGTTGATTGTATACAGATAGATCACTTTGTTTGTTATTTTGCAGTAAGTGGGCGGTTGTGACACTCGCCTTTTTCTTATATAATTTAGTTTTACGACTAACTCATCATATTTAAGGACGCAATTTCAGTATTCCTGAATGGAAATCAATGTTCAAATTACCATTTACTTTTCTACCAGCTAAATGGTGAATTAACAAAATTATCCGTCTGACAAAAAAATTGCACTAATTTTGTAACTATGAATACAGATTTAATTTAATAAATTCAAAATACACATTTAATATTATTTTTGGCTAAATATTTTATCAAAGCTGATCAAACCCATATTTGTATCATAAAGTTTCTCAACTCCTGGATTTGTGTACATATTCTTTTGAATATGAAATCTTATAGAGAGGGTGTATCGTCAATCATTTATTTGACATATGGCTTCGCGACTGGCTTATAATATTATAAGCTTCCAAGTTTAAGTTCGGTCTTTCGGGGAAATTCTTATTCAATGGACGTATACTTGAACTTGATACCCAGGGGGATATATTAGCCTTAAAATCTGATGAATACCTAATAAGTACCTGCATTATGAACCTGCTATTTATTTGAAAGTGGGTGATACGTTGATTTGGGACTCTTTGAAAAATAAATCTATATAAATATTCTTTGTATAATATTCTTATATCTATTTATTTGACATAGCTATGCAAATTTATGCTCATTTTTAACTTTTCCTAAACATTTCGTAGTCCTTTCAACTTTCGATTTGGCTCATCTTCAATATAAGATGAAAACTGTGTGCACATCAACAAAGCATATATAATTTATATAGATTTAAACATTTTTTTTACAAGTTCGTGTAATTGTTAACATGGCAGTAACAGTCTGTCAATGCACTAACATAATTAATATTGGAATGTATCTTAAAGAAAATAATTTATATAACAAAACAACAAAGTTATTCATATTTATAATTTGATGTCTTCTCTTTATTTCTAGATGTCAATATTATGTCGATATCAAAATGTTTTGTTTTCAAAATTGAATCATTTGAACTCTATTGTAATTTATTTATCGAAACTTTTTGCACTTGAAATTACATAGTTTCAATCAAGTCATGAAAGTTCAATCAAATATATGCTGATCACAAATAAATATATATTTTATAATTCGTATTAAATAATTACAAGTGCAATTTACCATTACTCATAATTGCAATAAATATCAATATTAAATAGAGTTTTATATTGAATCGTTCAAATCATGCATTAAAAATGTATTATTGACACTAAAATATTGGAATTAAATTTTTAATTGAAGCAGTCAATCAAGGCAAAATTTGTAGTTGATTTACACACACAACACACACATACACACGCATTCATATATATATATATATATATATATATATATATATATATATATATATATATATTATAAAATTGTTTTTGGACATCCATTCAATAACTAAACAATTTTAGTGAAAAAATAATCTTTATTGCCAAAGTTAAGGGTCCTGATTTGACCCATCTTTAGTGCATACAAATGATATAAAGAAAAAACACAGAAAAAACACAAAAGATATGATATACTAATTATTATAACAAGTTATATGACAACTTTTTAATAAGTAAAGTCTTGTTAAACAAATTTCTATCGAACATGTCTCGTTAAGAAGAGCTTTTAAATATTTTTATTTATTTTTTTATTTTTATTTTTAATAATTTAATATTAATTAAAAAATTGTCGTCATATAACTTTTTGTTGCATTAATTGGCGTATCATATTTTTTGTATTTTTTCTGATTTTGTTTTAAAATTATTTGTATGCACTGAAGATGGTCCAAATCTTCGTCGGACAATAAAGACATTTTCCTTCACTGAAATTGTTTAATTATTGAATAGAAATACTTGGTGCAAAAAGTGTCCAAAATAGCAAATCAGTTTATAAAAGAATGGAGGAGGGTCCGATTAGAATGATTCGGAATAAGATTTCACTTATATTGACAGTATGAAGAACAAATTTAGATTTTTTCAAAGGCAGATTTAACGGTTTTGAAGAACCAATAAAAAAGTAAAAAAAAAATATTTAGAGATCAAAAATGATCATTATACATCAAATCATCTGATATTTCATATAGATTTTAATAATATGTAAGCAAAAGCTCTGTTTGTATTTCTATGGGTTTTGTACGAAGATTAATAATGTTCATTAACCTTCAATTTATTATGTAAATTTCAAAGGAATTTAATGTCACAATTTATATTACGATACGGAAAGTTTCAGCAATTTGCCTTATGTTGTGTTTACAATAGCATGCACTACCAGTTAAATATGTCTAAATAAGAAAATAATTTAAAATTTCAAAAAATGTATGAAAGTTGTAAGAAATATGAAAAATGTTAAATAGATATACAAATTATATATGCAAACAATCAGTAGTATCCGATTACTGAAAAAACTAATATAAAAATGTGATACTATTCTAAGAGTCTGAATATTTATTACCAATTACATCAGATAGTTTCAATAGTGAAATTGATCATATTTTATCGGTTTGATCACAATGTATTTCAATTTAAAATAATTATATGATAAATCAAGAAAGTAAGTTTTCAAATTTAAAATTTGTTATGACACTAGTTCACATAATCCATGAAGTCTGCTTGGAAATGAATAATTGAAACTGCAAATGAAGTTTTGCAATCAAATCAGTCATTGATCAAAGTACAATGAAACTAACAAAGTGAGCCTTTCACATGAATAATCTAAGCAATAATTTCAAATGTGTGCGTGGATGAAAACTATGGTGTATGAAATAGGTTTATTAATCGAATTTAGCGATTTCTCTGACGAGTCCCTGTCTCAACTTTGCTGAAACGTCGGAACTGGGAAACTTTGCCGTTCCCGTTACGAAATTTAGTTACCAAAATTACATGCACGGCGTACGTATAATTTCATAAACGGAACCGTAATGCATCCAAACATCATCATGTGCTACCACGATCATAGACACGATGATATGAAACTTTTTTGAAATTGATGCTAGTAAATTAATATTATAAACGAAAAATTAACGAACCCCAGAATGATCTGAAAACAAAAGGGCGAAAGTCACAACCTTGCACACCCGAAGGAATATCTGTGATGCGCAGAAAAATATGTGAAAACAACTAAATTATTTATAACTTTGATTGATGAATACAATATACTTAAAAATATATAACAAAACATAATTTTTGAAATGAGTTTTTCTTATAGTGAATTTACTTTTTTCTTTCTTTTTCGAATTTTGTCCCAGGTTTTAAAATGTAAATTAAATTATTTGTTTAATCGTCACTCAAAAAGGACAAGAAATACATGTCACAACCGTAACCAACGCACATTTTTGAAAACGAATCATCTTTATAACTGAGCTAAATTATCGACGCTACTCATGTTCAAAGCAAAATGACCAAATGATCTATATGTATATAAAAACAGTTACTAATAAAAGAAATCGAACAAAGAAATAGCCTTTATTTAGCCCTTTAGAAGCAATTCGATCTGCAGATCACGTTGATGCAGGGTTATGACTCAATGAAATAATGGAAACTTGATGAAACAAACATACTTAATATTTCTCCCTTTGGACCCTATGCCAATATCAGTACAGTTTAGCTGCTATGGCGACTGTCACTACCGTACCTACTTTAAATTTTATATTTCTACAAAATCAATTCTGATATTAAACGGATATCTGTAGTAAATTTGATAATTTATTGTAAAATTGTATTTATAAATAATTTAATTCCAGTTAAGTGATGTAAAGAATCTAAAATTACAAAAAAAAACAACTACAGAATTAATTCTTAAGAACTTATATAATATTCTAAAAGACATATTTTACTTTAAAATTATATTTCCTAATAATATATCATCAGACATTACTTTATAAGTCAATTATTTTTGACCTTCACAAAGATTTTATCATACAACCAATATGGTCCTACGGTCTCTCACTATGGGGTGCGGCGAGTAAATCAAACATAACTATTCTGCAGAGGTACCAGAACAAAATTTAAAAAAAAATCGTGAACGCTCCAAAAAAAACACATTCAAATTAAGATTTAAAATTGCTAAAACACTTGTTAATAAGAACTTTATATTAAACCGAAATATGCTTAATTTCATAGAGAAATTGATTTCATTTTTGCGAAAGCAGATCCAACGGTTTCGGATTAGCAGGTGTTAAAAAATTAGTATTTGATGGTTTGAAATGACCATTACAAATCATTATTATTGATTCACATCCATGTTCAAAACTTGTTACTCAGATTTAAGGTAGATAGGTGGACAGGTAAACAAGGAAACAAGCAGATAGGAAAATAGTCATATAGGTTGGCAGGTAGTCATTTAGACAGATAAGAAAAAAGAAAGGTAGAAAAGTAGACAAGTAAGTAGGTCGACAGATGGGCAGGATGGCAGGTAGGCAGTTAGACCGGTAAATAAGCAGATAAGTGTTCAGGTAGACAAGTGAACGGTTAGACAAGTACAAAAGTAGACAAGTTGACAGTTTAGTCAAACAGGTAAACAAGTAGATCATACACAAATCAAATATTTATCAATTAAATCAATTATTTACACGCGTCAGGAAGTTCATGCAACTTGTCTTAGAGCTAAATGACACTTAAAAAAATTATATATTTGTCATGTTAATCATGAAGTTGACGTATTAATTCTAATAAAAACGTCTTTCAAAATACTAACTAGCTGTAAGTGGAATTCTGTCTTGAGGCAATTAGGGCATCGTGCCTTAAGGCAAATTGCTGGAACTTCCCGTACCAAAAATTATTATTTTTTTTTAAAACGATTAACATTTTAAAAAAAAAATTACTTTGAAAAAATAAGATTTTTGAGAAACTATAAATTGGACAAAAAATTAGTTTTTTTTGAAAAAAAAAATTTTTTTTTAAATTTTTTTTTTAAAAAAAATTTGTTTTTTTTGAAATTTTTTTTTCTTTATTTTGACATATTGTGGAAGATCTGAACTTTTTTTTCAAAGCAATCGTACTGCTTTAACTACATAGGGACAAAATATAAAGCGCGTAAGCGCCGCGTCGCTGTCTAACGCATAAGCATTGGTACGGAACCGATAGGAATGTTAACAAAATGTATACTTATTATTAAAATCTCTATAAAATGTCTGATAATTTGATGTGCATATGTCTAATGATCATTTTTGACCGCCAAATGGCTCATTTTTTTACTTTTTCCTCTATGTCTCCGAAACCGCTGGACCTACCTTCATGAAAGTTGTATCGATTCTTCATCTTGTCAATACAAATAAAATGTTTTTTGAATTATTCAAATCGGACGCTCCGTTCTCTTAAAACCTGAGTTACCGTTTTCGGAACTTTTTGACCCGTATCTTCGGAACGGTTTGACCTGCCTTTGCCAAAAACTAATCAGCACGTCTCCTTATCAATACGGATCGAATGTTTTTTGAATTATTCAAATCGGTTGATCCGTGTTCCCGAAATCGTCGACGAAAATTTGTATCCGCACATACATACACACACATACATACATACATACACACACACATACACACACACACACACACACATACATCCATTTTTTCTAAGGTATGCCAAAATGTTCAGAAACCTCTGAAACGTAAAGATATATAAAAATTTTCATTTTCGATTTTTTTGCGATTACTATAACTTGCCCTACGGGAAGTTAAAAATAGTTTATATAATCTTGGTGATATTTTATTGAATTTATATATTTATCATATCAATCAAGAAGTTGATGTTTTCATCTTAAGAATTTCCTGAAAAATACTAAAAAAATACTGAAAATAAAAATGTTATACAAAATTGAATTATTATCAGCTTATATAAAGCTCATGATGGCAATTTCATTATCAAATTAGTCAAGAAGTTTGATGGATTAATTCTGAAAACTCCGTCAAGATACTAAAAATAGCGGAAAACAAATTATACAAAATTGTATTTATATTAGTTGATATAGTCAGGATGACGTTTTATTAAAATTGTTTATTTATCCTGATACTCAACAAAATGATCATCATTCAGAGCGTTTATTATAATCAATATTGATGCATTAATTCTGAAAACTTTTTGCAAATACTAAAAATAACTAAAATCAAATCATGCAAAATGAAATCAACCTTTCAAAAATGAATTTATATCAGTTTATATGAAGTCAAGATGGCGTTTTATTAAAATGATATATTTATCATAGTTAATGGAGAAGTATTTGTTCAATAAAATTTGGTTTTATTTGGTTCAAATATTTTTTTCAAATTAAAATGCTCATATACACACACACACACACACACATATATATATATATATATATATATATATACATATATATAATATACTTATCTGTAGAATACGTTTATACATCAATTGTATTCAAGGTGTATACACGGCCTGATTCCAAATTAATGCAAGGCTATAGGAGCTTCAACAATAGTCCGACGAAATCGAAATGTATGTTAACAATTACTTAGGCTAGACATTTCACTTTGCTTATGAAATTAGCATTTCTTTTCAATTTCATTCATCTATTCCAATCATTCGACTAATTTGATATTACATGGTGTAAGCATCGTGAGTTACGTGTCACGAATAAGCTATTAAAATTAAATGAAGTATTTGTAGCGAAAATGTTATAGTTCGTCTTTGGGAAATAATCTTAGGAAAAATCTACATAGGTATTAGATAATTGTTTGGTTTATATAAATGGGAAATAAATAAGTGTACTTTAATAGAGCAGATGAGATTTCGGTAATATAGAAACTAAGAAGCTTGCAGGTTTATTTATCGATACTATCAGATTTCTATACTATCGAATGTGACAGTTAATTAATGACTTAAATCATTTTATAGTAGATATATATTCTCAAGATGATCAACCAATAAGTTGAAATTAATGTAAAGTGATACTAAAAACTATCAAAATGCTATGTGGTTGCTGTGAAATCAGACTTTTTAGATATAAAACCTGACCTACAAAACGTACAAACGACAAAAAAGAATATTATATAAGTGCATCTTTCTGATGTGTTAAAGCATATGAATGAAGTTAATTGATTGATACATTCATTGATTGCTCGATTTTTCTAGTTTTTCGCTGGCGATGCAGTTTCATTCTTTGAACAGCTGTAGTATCTGTCTTGCATATAAAAATAATTTCCATTTTAATAACCTCAAAATATATATACCCATGTAGAAATTAATGTGGTCTGAATCTACAAGCAATATACAATCTACATTGGTCAAATTTGAAACCAATATCGGCTGGTCATAAAAATTGAACATTTTTTATATTGAGGCCATATAGGTAAACCAACATTGGTCTATATTGGTCTATATTTGGAAATTTGGAACCAATGTTGCCTACGAATTGTTGAATGTTGGTAAGGTAATATACAATTAGACAGAGAGCTGGTAAACATTTAGAATTATTAATTATTGAATTATTCTGAAACTTATAACTAATGTTGAAATATTACACAAATATTTGAAGATTTGAAGTTGAAATAATATAACGCATGAATCAAGGTCATTTATTTAACAATAAAACACCTGAAATTAATTTATTTATTTATTTATTTCAGAAATGAACATATAAGTAAATTTATTAACAATGTTTTTGTGGAAATTCATTTATTAAATATAAACAATGATACAAATATATAACTGCATTAAAAATATGATTATTTATAAAACACAAAAGTGTCATAAATATTGATTATTTTTTTAATAGATATTTATTAATACATATCAAGTAAATTTTTTTTATAACAATAAAAAAAGCATATAAACTTTCCTATTTATAACATCATCACTCGATAAAACATTTCACAGCATCTGAACATATTTTATTTGTTGTTAATATATTTATTATCCATTATGAAATATTTATTTAATCGTCTAGAACAGTCATTGGGAAACCTACCTTACATTTGATATATATCAAGTAAATTATAATCAAATAACAGTAGCAAAAGCAAATTAATTTAACTATTTATAACATCGTCACATATTGTATTCATCGTTAATATAAATATTATTCATTATGAAATATTTATGAAAGCATTGAAATGAGATTATGAAATAGGATTGACTTAACTGTTTCCTTTAGAAATGATAACTTTTATCTTATCGTCTAGAACAGTGACTGGGAAATTTTTTCAATCATAACCCCAAAATATTTTTGACCAAGTTTGCATTGTCATTTAAAACTTGTATTACTTGTTAATATATCTATTATTCATTATGAAATATTTATGAAAGCATTGAAATGAGATTATGAAATAGGATTGACTTAACTGTTTCCTTTAGAAATGATAACTTTTATCTTATCGTCTAGAACAGTGACTGGGAATTTTTTTCAATCATAACCCCAAAATATTTTTGACCAAGTTTGTATTGTCATCTAAAACCTTGTATTCCTTGTTAATATATTTATTATATATCATTTTATATTATCAATATGAATAATTTATGAAAGCGTTAAAATGAGATTGTAAAATGTAATTGACTCTACTTTTACCTTAAAAAATAATTACTTCATATCATAGTCTAGAATCTTGCTATGCAAATGTACAGATTTATTGACATGCCACATTGCATTTATTATTATCAAACATTATGACTGTTCTGTCAAAATTTATATCTTTCCTTTCTATAACTTATTTAGTTACAAACTTTTGATGAAAACCTTTTCGATAACATTTTACTACTAAGCAAACCAGTTTCTCTATTTTCTGCGCTTACAACAATATTACCTGAAAATAAATAAGAATAAGTTTTAAATGCAGAAGCAAATAATTATATTATAGCTTGAAGCTTACCTTTTATAATTTTGAAAGTATAGACATTTTTTCTCTCTACTATATTATTATTTCCTGAAAATAAGTAAGTATAAGTTTAAATGAATAGACTGAAATGAATAGAATATTGAGAAGTATTATATGCATTTACCTGGTAATAGAAGCCCGTAAAATTTTCCTTGCCATAATTTAGGTTATGTTATATTTGATGTCTATAATATATTTCACATAATATATACGGCAGATATCTCAATGCTGTTAAACTCCTGATCAAATTAGAAAATCTTAGTGTAAAAATTTTATTGAAGACATGCAAATCTTTTTGAAAATAATCTCGAAAATTCCAGCTTCAGACATATAATTAAAAATGAGACACGGCACAACACTTCTCACTGTTATTTATTTACAATTTATAACTCATAACACAATCTACACACATACGCACATTATCACTATTCTTTTAATAAAAACATAATTTGACTATTTACAATCGAACAAATAATACATTTCGTCAAGCGACACTCATGACGCCGATGGATTGAAGAACCGCTTTGTTGTATTAATGCGCTTAAGCCATGGAATATTCTGGAAACGATACAAATCGTATTCATCCGCGCCAAAAAATAGAAAACTCATAACTTTATTAAATTCAAGATATTTAATAAATTCGTAAAGAAATCACAATATATATTATTTTATATTATTAAATTCGTCTTTGAAAGTTTTTCTTTCATACAACTAAACTTCGTATTGTAAACCGTTTGGAAAATAAGCTAGTCAGACTCCTGTAATTTAAGAAAAAAATCCAAATTCATATTGTCATAAATAAACCATATAAAGTATTATACATTTTTAGAATCGTCTCAAAATTTTTAATTTTTCTTCCATATGTCACAACTCCGTATTTCAAACGGTTTGGCCTATGGGCGAGTTGCAGTGCTAAAATTCAAGAAAAATTGAAAAATCTGAAAATAATTATATGAACACACATATTGAATTATATATCATTTTATTCGTAATTTTATTCTACATCTTTTGTCCGAATAACCTTTTTACGTATCTGTAACCTTTTAGCTTGTAGTATTGAATATTCGTGAAAAATCACATGGTTAAATATTCATAGGCTTATGTCTCGCGTATATTGCTTTCATTCTGTGCGAGTCTATGGCCAAGCGGTAGCGTTGCTGGCTCTTAGCCTGGTAGTCTCAGGTTCGATCCCAGACAAGACTTTTGTTTTTTATTTTAAATATAATAACAATAATTAAGATTTTTTTTTTAAATTTGGGCTAATTTGATTCAGAATGACAAAATTCGACAAAACATATAATTAGCAATGTGGATTTTCCCAAGAAAACAAACCTCTACTGTGGGAAACAATATTTATTATTAACATTAGAACAATATTTAATAGTCAATTATAAAAAAATGTTGCATCAATATTTATTTTTTATTTTGAGGACAATATTAGCTTATGATAAAAAATTTTGTACCCGATGATAAAATTTTTTGCATAAATATTTATTTTTCAATTTGACGATAATATTTTGTACCTGATGATAAAAAATGTTGCATCAATATTTCTATTTCAATTTGTGGACAATATTTGTCAGCTGATGATAAAAAAATATTGCATCAATATTTATATTTCACTTTGAGAACAATATTTTTTAGCCTATGATGAAAATGTTGCATCAATATTCATATTTCACTTTGGGGACAATATTTATCAGCCGATGATAAAAAATATTGCATCAATATTTATATTTTAGTTTGAGGACAATATTTATCAGCCGATGATAAAAAATATTGCATCAATATTTCTATTTTAGTTTGAGGACAATATTTATCAGTCGATGATAAAAAAATATTGCATCAATATTTATTCTTCTATTTGAGGACAATATTTATTAGCCGATGATAAAAAATATTGCATCAATATTTCTATTTTAGTTTGAGACCAATATTGGACAAGGCCATTTATAGAAATTATTGCCTCAATATCGGCTGACGTTGGCCTGGTCGATTAGTTGACATCATCACAGAACCGACGTTCGCCGATATTTTTGCAATATAGGTAATCACGGCCACAGAAAACCGATATTGGTAATATATTGTACCGATATTAATTTCTACATGGGTAGTAACCACGAATGATACAAATTACTTCAATAAACTTACGTTTCTTACGCGGCACATATTTTTCATTTGCTTTATTATTTACACTATAAAATTATTTATGTGGGACGGGATAAAATATTCTTCACGTCTGCTTATCAATAGGAATCAAATTTTATTTGAATCATTGAAATCGGTTCATCCGTGTTTCTATTTCACATCCATTTTTTCTAAGGTATGCCAAAATGTTCAGAAACCTCCAGAAAGGTATATAAAAGTTTTCATGTTCGATTTTTTTGCGATTACTATAACTTACCCTACTGGAACTTTATAAAACTAGTAGGTATTGGTATTTAGCCTTGAAGCAAGTTACATGAACTTCCCGATATGTGTAAATAATCAACTTAATCAATAATAAACAAATTAATTAATGAGTGATTAAAAGTATTCCGAGAGAATTTATTACACATAATTGAAAACGAACAAACAAGGAGGACGTTATTGTAACGTTTCGTAGGACATTAATGGTTTAGTGTCTTCATTAAGACCAAGTAATCTATCGTTATACCAAGTAAATTATCTAATTTTCATTTTAACAAGCGTCAACAAAACTACTCATTTTCTTAACTTTTGATGAATTTTTAAAATTAAACTAGTTGTCGTAAGCCCGTAATATTTCAGTAAGTTCTATAAGACCATGCTATACATCGCCAAAGAAAGTTTCATAAAAATCGGCTTATTTTTTTTTCAACAGTTAATTACAAGAAAACAACTTGGTAGATTTCCACTTAAAACTAATCAGTATAATTCCCAACTAATATCTTACGAATAGTTTTTGATTTTTTAAAATCGATTCGGTAGAATGAGCTTAAATGTGGACGAAAAGTTTAACACTCTTTTTCAAATTACAAAGAAACGGCTTGGCAGATCGTCTCACAAAACTGACAAATCGAATGGCTTTTAAATTTCTGAAATCGGTTTAGGCGTTTTTGAGCAAACGTCGATGAAAGGCCTAATTTTGACAAATGCCAAAAAACGATACCAATTTTTACAAAATTTGACGAATTTTTACAGCTAAACGAGTTGTCGTAGGGCGGTAATATTTTAGTAAGAACTAGAAGACTATGATATCTAATAAATATCTAATTAAAAAAATCATAAAAATTGTCGATTTTTTTTTTAAACTTCATTCCAAGAAAACGGCCCTGCCGATCTTTACCAAAAACTATTCTGCTATTTATAAAGAAACGGCTTGGACGATCGTCGCACAAAACGCTAGTCCTCGTCGAGATACATCGAATGGCTTTCAAATTTTTGAAATCGATCTAGCCGTTTTTGAAAAATCGTCGATTTACGGCAAAAAATCTGTTCACACACACACACATACTTTTTCCAAAATTGGTCTCATTCGATTCAGAATGGTTTGAAACGTCGAGAAAAACATAAAATTAGCGAATAGGATTTTTTTATGAAAACATAAACTTCTCCTTCGGGAAGTTAAAAATATATTATATTGATTGATCTACTAAATTTATCTAAATATATATACTCTGCACAAGCGTTTGATATTATTGGAAAGTTTATCGCATTGGATGCATTACCGGCATTACCGTTCTTCCTGCATAACGAGCGCGCGTGAAATCGCCGCGTAGTCCTCTATAATAATGTGTCCAAAATGTTTATTGACTGCGGGCTCAGTAGTCGGTGAGTTCGGTCAATGCCTGTATTAAATATCTATCAAATATATATATATATATATATATATATATATATATATACACTTGGTGTGTAATCGGCTTGCACGCTAATCGGATAAAATAATATGAATCGGATTCGGTTTTAGTTATTGATTCGTTATTTGTGTTGTGCTAGCCGGATTATATCACACAAAGTCACATTCTTGCACACCCCATATATGTGGATAATTATACTGGTGCTTGTTTGTTAACTCTATCTAAATATTGGCAATAGTTTATTTTTGACGTGATGGTAAATATGAAATGTGAGATATTGATTTTTTAATATGAGGTTTTTGGATGACTATTCAAATTTGTCTGACAGAATTGTATTGGAATCGAAATATTCATTCATATTTATAATTCATAATTCATAATTCAGCTATTTTGAGCATTCTAGTTGATTTACTATCCAACTATATCTATATTTTTATCTAATCTTCTTATATCAACATAAGGTTTATATTTTTGCTCATTACTTATATTTATCATGTTTTACTAATGTAAAAGTGAATACACATGATAATGTAATTTATTTATTTTTTGTTTGTTTATTCAACATAGCAAACTATTCACACTGTACATTCAGCTACTTTAAAGGTAAATTTGATTTGACAAATTAATTGCAAAAATTTACATTATTAACTTCCCGCAGGAGAAGTTATAATAATGGTAAGAAAATCGAAAATGAAATTTGTTTATGAATTTTTACGTTTCAAAGGTTTCTAAATATTTTGGCATACCTTAGAAAAATGGATGTATATATGTGCGCATGTGTGTGTGCGCGGATATAAGTTTTCGTCGACGATTTCGGGAACACCGATCAACCGATTAGAATAATTCAAAAAACATTTGATTCGTATTGATAAGAAGTTTAGTTTTAGACGCAGGCAGGTCTAGCCATTCCGAAGATACGGGGCAAACGATTTTAATAATTCAAAAGACATTTTACTTGTATTGACAAGATAAAGAACTGATTAAATTTTTGGGAAGACAGGTCCAGCGGTTATAAACTTTCAATAAAAATAAGTTAAAAAAATGTCATTTGGCGGTCAAAAATTTTTTTTATTGGACATATGTACATAATTTTCGGATATTTTATAGAGATTTTCATAATGTGTTCACATTTGTGTAATTTTTTTATGGTTCCGTACCAAGATTTTCAATTACGGTACGGGAAGTTCCAGCAATTTGCCTTAAGGCACGATGCCATGCACCTCTTTAGTTACTTTTAATACTGAATTTATTGTGCTCCTTAGAATGGTAATCGAAATATAAGACAACAAAGTCAGAAATATTGCCCAATTTTTCTATATTAAAAGTTTTATTTTCATCAGCATTAGACGAATCAGTTTTGAATTTAACTTTTCTCAAATTGCAATAATTTAAATGCTACAATCTTATTAGTGGTTGCAAGATTTGTCCTTATAGGACAGAATCATCTTCATCTTTTATTTGAATTTTTAATGTAGAGCAAAAGGTTAGGCAGCATATTATTGTCTTAATATAATAATTTACGATTAAATAAAATTGAAACTAACATAAATAAAATATCATCTGATTTTTTTGTATTTGCTTTTTTCACCGATTCTGGAATAGTAAAAATCAAGTCCGAGTAAATCGTTAAAAAAATCATATATTGAGCATTTATTGAAGAATAACTGAAATGTTTGTTTGTTATTTTTTGTTTTAGCAGTTTCATCGAGATATTAAGCATCTTGAAGTATGACCAATTATAAATTATAGAAGCTAGGATAATTATACTGTCTTAACTAAGAAAACAAATTTGCAATATTTAACACGTATCAAACAAACAACTATTAACCTATAGACACTAAAATTCCCAGTTGATTCCTAATTACCAAAATATTTTTTTTACTATTTCTCTAAAATTTGTCAATTGTTTTTTTTAACCTGTAGGAGGGTTTGAATGGGAGAACCAAAAGGCAAATAGACCTATTGTCTTACTTTCAATTTCAAAGAAATAATAGCTACATTGTTTTACCAATGCAAAATACAAATTTTATGGTCACATTTCTCACCAAGATCACACCATATGCCACATATAAAAAAACTCTTGATTCTAATTTTAAAATAATAATAGATCTTATAAAAAAATTATTGGACTTACTCATGAGAATTATATTTAGGCATAATAAACTAAATAAGAGTTCAAAATCAAAAATTCCATCAACAAAAAAGTACTTAAGTTTTAAATATTTATACATGGTCATTTATCTCCTGATATTTATCTTAAGCAGGTTTTTTCTCAATTTTAAATATTATTTCAATAATGTAAACTATGAACATATTTTAGTGAAAGTTTCGACATATTTTAAGTAATAACTTATAATTATTGTTTAAATCCTATCATCTGAGACATTAATAATTCTATCACCTCAATATTTGATATAGTGCCAATTTCTCATAAATTACAGATAAGAAACCATTTGCTATTTCTCATGCATCAAAAATTCTAATGTTTCAAGAATCAATTTTCATTTACATACATTGAAGAACCTACACCAATAAGCCAACTTATATGTTAAATGGAAAACTATTATGCACATATTTTTTATAGCAAGTTGCGGAGTTTTGCACGAAACTTCACTTGTCATGGGGACAAAGTTTCCTCATACAGAGTTTGATAAAGTTTTCTTGTGAGCGGTTGTCTTGTTCATAACAACTTGTTTTGTATTCCGATACTACATTCAGTAATGCATCGTAATTTGAATGTGCGAACAGGAAAAGATTTCACACGAAAGTGGAAAACAAAGCTGTAAATTTACATTACTATATAACTGCGAGGAGAATATAATTTAAGCGTTGCTGGAAGTTCGTGATAAATACATATACTGAATCCACTCATTTTTATGTGTGCTTTGATTTAGGTCACTTGGGAGTTCTGTGAATCTTTTTCAAAAATATTATATGTGAAGTGCGAAAATAATACATGCGGTGTCGATGGTCTGCGGGTAAAAAGATTCATCACCAATAATTCAAAAACAATTAATGTTAGCAAAATCTGAAAGTTGAAGGAAAAGATATACTACCAACCTTCGCCTTGCTTCTTACGACGTCGCGATCAGGAGTTAAATGTTTGAAAATCCATAATAAAAGTATTTACTTTTGTTGTTAGTTTTTTAGTTCTGAGCCTCTTTTGTTTAGTCTACGATATTTTTATAATTTTATGAACGTCGTTTAAATGTTATGTAAGATTTATTGTTAATTTTAAATTAGATTCAACAGTTTTTTAAATAAGTTTTTCAAACTCACATGCGGGTGGGATAAAAGGACCAACCGAGGTTTCCCTAGCGTAACAGTAAAAAATAAGAGATAAAATAAATTAGGAGTTATGCGACCTTTGCTTATAAATATTTATTTCGAGATATCAGCTCAAGGTTATGCACAGTAAATTTTTTTTAAAACATTCCAATAAATTTTTTATTTCACATTGGTCAAATCATGCAGCTATTATTTCGTAAAATTCCTTTAAAATTAAAAAAACAAGTGGGATCAGTTTGCTCCCTGGACCTGGATGCCTCATGGGCGGGGCAAAAAGAGACAAATAACAAATTTCAGAAAAATAATAAAAAAATACATTAATTGGAAGTTCACTGCGAATTTTACTGATCATAGTTCGATAGTAGATTGTTGTTATATATAGCTCATTTGGTTTATACTTTAGACAATATAAATATTGAAATCAAATTGGATCTTTGTGCCCCACACTACTCATTTTTTGCGTCATTCAATTCAGATGTAGATATTTTTATTATTTCAAGCTATTGTTGAGTGTTGATTTCTTAATTAACACTCACATACTCTATGAAACTGCCTATTGTATTACAACATAAACTTTTTGCAAGTTAGTTTATTTTGACGTTTATTATAGATGCATTTATTTCGCGAATGGTTTATGTTTATCCTGTAACTTGTATTAAGATAAAATGCCACCTACACTTAGTTTGGTTTCTTATTTGATTCATCTACTAATATTCTTATTATTTGGAAAACCACCGTTCACCTATGCGAGCTTTCAATGAAAAACTAGTTGGTATTGGTATTTTGCCTCGAGGCAAGTTATTTTTTTTACTATTTCTCTAAAATTTGTCAATTGTTTTTTTTAACCTGTAGGAGGGTTTGAATGGGAGAACCAAAAGGCAAATAGACCTATTGTCTTACTTTCAATTTCAAAGAAATAATAGCTACATTGTTTTACCAATGCAAAATACAAATTTTATGGTCACATTTCTCACCAAGATCACACCATATGCAACATATAAAAAAACTCTTGATTCTAATTTTAAAATAATAATAGATCTTATAAAAAAATTATTGGACTTACTCATGAGAATTATATTTAGGCATAATAAACTAAATAAGAGTTCAAAATCAAAAATTCCATCAACAAAAAAGTACTTAAGTTTTAAATATTTATACATGGTCATTTATCTCCTGATATTTATCTTAAGCAGGTTTTTTCTCAATTTTAAATATTATTTCAATAATGTAAACTATGAACATATCTTCACGATATGTGTAAATAATGTAAACTATGAACACAACTTCACGATATGTGTAAATAATCGACTTAATCATAATAGATAAATTAATTTATGAGTGATTAAAAATATTCCGAGTGGATTTATCACATATCATTGAAAACGCACGAACACTCTATCGTTAAACCAAGTAAATCGTCTAATTTTAATTTTAACAAACGTCCAAAAAACTACTCATTTTCTCAAACTTTGAATGAAATGAATGAAATGAATGAATTTTTGAAATTAAACTACGCGTCGTAAGGCCGTAATATGTTAGTATGTTCTATAGGACCATGATATATATCGCCAAAAAAGTTCAACACTTAATTACAAGAAAACGGCTCGGTAGATTTTCACCTAAAACTAATCAGTATCATTCCCAACTAATATCTTTCGAACAGTTTTTGATTTTTTTAAATCGATTCGATAGTATGAGCTTAAATGTGGACGAAAAGTTCAACACATTTTTCCAAATTACAAAGAAATTGACAAGCGATAGTTTTCGTCGAGATACATCAAAAAGTCGATTTACGGCAAAAAATCTGTTCACGCATACACACACATACTTTTTCCAAATTGGTCTCATTCGATTCAGAATAGCTTGAAACAGCGAATCAAATTTTTTGATGAGAACATAAACTTCTCCTTCGGGAAGTTAATAATAAGTATTAGAGCACTGATAGAATGTATAGACTTTACACAAAATCAATATTAAACGGTTTGAATCAAAATATTCAAAATTGGTTCTCATTAGAAAATTTACACAATTTTATAAAAATTCTTACACAATTCTCTAAAAATTCACGATAGATAGTGTTAGATAAATGGAAACATGCAGAAGTCATTTTAAGTTGCAAAACATGAGTACCATATTAGTGTTTAAGTTAAAATGCTGAAATTTCTTATTAATATAATAATAAATAATTTTGCACACATTCTTACAAGATACGATAAATTTAGATAATCCAAAGCATTCCGGAATTTAGCGCTTATTCAAAGTAGTACTACCTTTGTTTGAAAATTGCGCCCTTTAATATTCCCGAACCAATTAGATTATAACAAATATTTCAGTATGAATTTTCGTAACACGCACTTTTTGCGATCCATTTTCCGCATAGTTGCAAGTTCTGCAGGATATTGCTAGTTGCGCTATTGGATTTAGTTTGCGCTCTAGTTTCTATCTCGATAATTACATGTTTTTTGTCGGAATGGCTCCAAGCTGAAGTGGCGGCGGAAAATTCTAAGAAGTAGAAGACGGCAGAAGTAAATCGCGTTTCGAAATTGATCGAGTGATAAATGTTTTGAGTAATTATTTTTACTGTAAAATTGAAAGATTAACTCTTTTGTTACGTCGTTAGTTTTCGCAGAAGTGACCCTGGTATACGAGACAGCAAGTCGACCAAGTTTTTGTTCATCAACATTTTTTAAAATTTTTCAAGTGGCATTTTGTTCAACTTTTGGCAGTTTTGCATGAACAATCCTAGACGTGTAAATAATCTACTTCATCAACAAGAATTAGTATTATCTATTCAGATAAAACGTTTAATTTTTTATTGCAAAAATAAAGATAAAGCTTTCAATTGATACCTCTGAAAAACATCTGTTTTTTTTTGATTACAATTTATTTGAAGAACCAGATAAACTTTGAGGCTTGATCAACCTCTTGATTTATATGCTTTAGTTATTGATTGTAATGCTTCACTTATAAGTAAATTACACTATTTGTTAAATGTAATTGTATTAT
>NW_020537646.1:33169699-33192724 GCF_003426905.1 Ctenocephalides felis
TGTCCATATATTAGAATCACAAACAACCATTTTATTATATAGCTGGGTCCGATCCGGCCCTTGCTAAGGGCCCAGCCTTTTTCCGGCTTCATCAAACCGAACAGCTTACATGACTGTAGTAAAAGTCACGTCATTACTTGGGCCCTGAAAAAAATAAAATATCTCAATAATAGGAAGAAATACTCGTGCTAATTATATTTTCTTATTCATAATTAAAAGAACTTGTTCAAAGAATTAGAGTATAAAAGAATTCAATAGGAAAAGTTTGGGATGGTGTTCATAAAAGTGTATTTGCAAAATAAGTTTTTATAGATAACTTGTGTTCGAACTCTGTGTGCACAGAAAAGAACGTAAATAATTTTTGTATAAAAAGTTGTTCATTATATTATTTGGATATTCAAAAAGTTTTAAT
Source organism: Ctenocephalides felis (assembly GCF_003426905.1). Classification (NCBI taxonomy): domain Eukaryota; kingdom Metazoa; phylum Arthropoda; class Insecta; order Siphonaptera; family Pulicidae; genus Ctenocephalides; species Ctenocephalides felis. Next base: position 33,170,112 of record NW_020537646.1, read on the forward strand.
CTTGGTCGACACAGACCGAAGTGTAAAACTCAAAAACACCATATATATGTGTGTGTACTCAATATATATGTGTGTATGTGTGTATGTATGTATCAGTATGTATACATAGTAATATTTCATCAGCAGGAAAACATACTCAAATTTAATTATTCCCCGTAAAAATATTCAACAATAGGTTTATTGGAGTTTTCCTGGTGCAAGAGACACGCGCATTTATCTCTATCTCGTTTGTGTCGATGTTTTTTAGGAATTTTTCTCCCACAAAGTACGTGAATTGAAAATTCCATAAATGAGCGCAAAAAGTTTTGCCCCCCTGCTGGTTTCGCAGAGATAACGCTTAAAATGTATAATGTTTTTGTTCACATCAAAACATCCGACGCTAACACGCAAAAATATTATGAGGAATGTTTTCGAATGAATAATCAAACATTTGGCATATGCTGTCCGATAGAAATTTAAAGCACGCCTGTATTGTCAATTGGCAGGGAAGAATTTATTAGTTCGAACAACAAATTATTGTTATGCTTGATTAAAATTTATTACTGATTTTGCAAGTATAGATAATTATGTTCAAACTCTATTACATATATTGCAAATATTATAAAATAACATATATTCAGTGTGCCAAGAAAATGAAGTTATAGGTTTTATGTATGTCCATGATGGTAATTAACGACTTGATTGTGTCGAGTATTGATTTAACATTTTGCAAAACAAAACATCGATTATATCCCACGTTTTCAATTTATATTTTAAGATTTTCAAAAAATTTCAAAACTTTGAAGTGTTATCAAAATTTTCTCTATTTTTTAAGAATTTAAAAAAATTAAAGCTTCTCAATTACGGTAGGAAACAGACATTTGTTTTAATGCACGATGCCAATTCATCTGTAGTTTGTAAATTGTTTCGTAAATCTGTAGTTTCGATATTATTTAATTTGATTGTTATTGTAAAATTATATTTTTTTAACATTCTTATAACAATCATGAGATAAATATCATTACTGTTATTCCTACTCGTCAACAAGTATTTTTTTTTTATCTTATTGTATGAACTTATATATATAATTTTAACATTTGTACGCAATCTACATTGTAATTTTTGTTAGTGCTTTTTCCAAATATGAAAATAAAGTTACACTTTGTTTAATTGTTGAATTCCAAACGATGAAAATGATATTCTTACTGTTAAATAAAAAAAAAATTAGAATATATTGAATAGTGACTTTTTCTGTAAATATTTGGGCTTTAAGTTTTATTTATCTGAAAATATAAACATCATACTCTACAGAAATACTCTCTGAGTGTAGATGCCTTAAAAATTAAACAAGATTTTTGTACGACTAGTTCTAGCAATGTTAGCCCCTTTATCATACACTACGTGTAACTACATAAAGTTTAATAATTTAATAAATATTTTTTTGTAAATTTGCTGTTATTGTTCAATTATTAACTTCCCGTAGCGTAAGTTATAGTAATCGTCCAAAAATCGAAATTAAAATTTTTTGCCTATTTTTACGCTTGAGAGGTTTCTGAACATTTTGGCATAAGATAGAAGAAATTGATGTGTGTGTATGTGTTAAACAATCAATTTGATAATTCGAAAAATAATCAGTTTCGTGCTGATTAGTTTTTGGCAAAAGTTGGTCGAGCCGTTGTGGAGACACGAAGCTAAATGTGCAAAAAATGACAATTTTTGAGAGAACAAGCATCTGATTTGCATAATTCAAAAAACTTTCTGCTTGTGTTGACAAAACGATTGCTTTTGAGGAAAAAGCTAACAAAATTTTCTTAATATTTAGTTTTTTAATTTCCAAAATATGTTTTTTTTTTTTTGAATATTAACATTAATTGAAATTTTATACTTAATTCTAGCTAAAGTTAAAAAAGCTCACATATATTTCGCCTAAATGATTTTAACTTTGCAATTCAGTTTATCTAATTTTTATGAATATTAGACAATGACCTTTATTTTGAATCCGATTAATTAAGTTTTTTTTTATTTATTTTTCTGTATATAAACGTCATCGTCTAATTCATAAGCTGTTATATTTTGTCTATAAAATACGAATAATGAAAGTTACAGTATTTTCAATAATCTATTTAAAAACATCTAATATTCCTCAAATATTTCATTACGATACGGAAAGTTCCAGCAATTTGCTTTAAGACACGATGCCATACACTAATAGTTTAACACTATTAATTAACACTATTAATTTCATTATAATAATTCTTATTGCCTCCAAGAATCAAATTAATGATCCAAAAATGCATTGTATGCCTCAACCAATAAAGAAATATTTTTGCATATGGCAATATTCATGTCAGCAAAAGGTCTCTCCTATATAGGTACTGATACAATACTAAAAATTCCTCCGTCAGCTTCTCTCGCGACTTTTAGCTAATAAAACGTCTTTCGCACTGTCTGCGTACGTTCATTCTATTTCGGAAAAGTCGGCTCTTTTGTGTGTGTGCAACTTTTCCAATATATGGAAATCAGTTTGCTTTTCACGATGCGACCGCGCACCCTCTTTTGTTCTAGTAGTAGTTGATAAAAAACACGAGCGACAAAACTTTCAGTCATATAAGGGAAAGTAAGGTTAACAGTAAGGTCTGTTGACTATAATAGAATTTTGTGATATTTTGATATTTGATAGCCTTGTTTTTAATTTTAGAAAATTTATATTACTTTTTGATGTTATACTATATATAATAAATTGCATTGTAAAATTTTATTTTGTTGCATATATATAATAATATCTACTCGTTGTAGTAACAATGTAGATAATAATGCACAACTAATTATGATTAGAAAAAAATGTAACTGATTTTTAACTTACTCTGAGGTAACTTATATAGTAATCGCAAAAAATCGAAAATAAACTTTTTAATATATCTTTACGTTTCAAAGGTGTCTGCAGATTTTGGCATACTCTAAAAAGGATAAATTTGTGTGTGTGTATGTATGTGCGGATACATTTTTTTGTCGACGATTTTGAAAAAATAGGATCAACTGATCTGAATAATTGAAAAAATATTAGATTCCTGTTGATGGTAAGTAGACGTGCTGGTTAGTTTTTGGCCAAAGCAAGTCCTGCATTTTTGAAGTTATTTCGTCACTAAAACAGCTACACTGCACTATTTCTTAGAAAATAAGTCAAAACTTTCTGATAATTTTAAAATACCAAAAAACATTTTTTGTTTCAAAAAAGGTCAAAAATATCAATATTTTCAGAAATTTAAGTTTTTAAAAAGTTAAAAAAAAAATTAAATTACTGTACGGAAAGTTCCAGCAATTTGCCCTAAAAAGTACGACGCAATGCGCCACTATTTTATCAAAGTAATGGAACGTTTGAAAAAAGTTCATATTATTTGGAGGTTGTAGTTAAAATTTATAAAATATATTAATGTGAATGTACTTATCATTTCAATATAAAATATAATAAATTACCATGTACTCTATTAAAGTCTTTACGCATCCTAAAATTATGTAGTCACTGGATTGCCAAATTTAACTTGAAAATAGAAGTATGAAAATCTGGATTAAAAGACCTAATTGAAAAAAACACCGAATTATTAGATGAAGAACAGTCTCTTACCAACAAGTTGATTTAGGTATGAGAAAAACGAACGTTTATTTGCAAAAACAACATCTTTATTTACTTTGAGTATTATGCATTAGGTTATACATTAAGTAATTAGAAATACATTAACATATTTCCAAAATTTGGAAAGAATACATGATTGAAATACACATAAAAGTATCAATGCTATGAAAATGAAATTTTTGTTTTATAGAAACAAGCTAATCAGTCATCCAAATTCATTGGCAAACTCATTGATAACAGAGAACTATCCAAGAAGATTGAAAAGAAAAGCGCCACTGGATTTAAGCCATCAACTCTCCTGATAAAAAATGGAAATAACTTAATCATTATTTATAAGAAATTATTCAATATGTAATTAGTTAAAATTATTAAATTATCAATAAAATATTGTGAATTTTATATCGAATGAAAAAACCACTACTGAGTAGTATACAATGTCCCTTTTCGGCCGACTATTGTAAATTCATCAAATTGATTGAATGTTGTTTACTGAACAGTTGTAAATAAAAGAGATAATAAAAAAATATTTTATACTAAGTACGAAACAATAAAAATTTGGTTTAAGTCAAAAAAAATTTCTGATTCAGATAAAAATGATGACTGTGAAATTTTTGTGATATGAATATTGTGCATAGGATTTGTGAAAGTACACGTAGAAACAAATAAAAAACATATACCAATTATTATAAATAGAACGACGCATCAATGTAAAATTAGTCACTCACTAATAGATGCCCAGCATCTTTTATAATTAGATCTAAGAATTTGTTGACCATCTACATCAAATCTATCAGCAACTCTATATTCAGCATATAAGTTTTAAAATGAGTTTGTTCTATAGTTTTATTCCTATAACATGAGAATTCTATTGTTATATCACATATATAATAAAACATTCTATTATACTTCTACTAATTGAAAAATAACCCCGCTCTCCTCTATCTCGCGACAAAAAATTCGACAAAGACCTGAACCATTGGAAGAGTAGCAGTATGCTACGAATGAGAGAATCCGTTATAAAAACTTTTTGCAGGTTTTCGCTGCATATAGGCTTATTTTGCGTACTCTTATTCAAAATACACGTGTAAAAGAAATATTGAGTTTGACATAACATATGTATAAATAGTCAGAGGGCTTCAATGAAAATAATGTGAGGCATCATTTTACGTACGTTATTTTTGGCGTTTTTGAAACCATGTATGAAAGACAATAGACTTTTATTTCAATTTTGAATGATGATGTTCTAGTTATGTAAGACTTAAGTTTAATTAAACCATCTGTTTTGTTCCTTCTAGACTTTATTTTTAATATTATTTATTATATATCATTATAGCATTTGTTTCTGCTTATTAAATTACCACAGCAATAACGTAAAATTGTACTTGTAGTAACTTTTAGGGTATTTGTAAAAATTATTATATAATATTAAAAAAATGACAACCATTATCTATGTGTTTTACTATTGGATATTTCATTGTTTCGCGTTTATGGTTTGTTTATATTCAGAAAGGACTCAACGTGACAAGGACTCAACGTGAAACCTAAACGTGGTTGTAATATTTATAACTATCATGGAGAAAAAAAAAAAATATTTTTATGTTGTTGGAAAATAATTAGCTTTCAATTGCAACTTAAGGCTTTGGCAAAACAGTGAACGTTTTTCGGTCATCAGTCATGATGCGTCTTCATTAATTTTATTTATTTAAACTTTGGATCCGTAATTGTAAATAACATTTCTAGAACCCTAGTTAAAAACTATTACACAATTGGCCCAAGTTTTTCAAAATTAGGACTATTTGTTAAGCTTAAAATTTAAATTCCAAAATTCCAAAATTGGTCGACTTTGAAAGGCCCTTCTCTACAAAAAATATATTAAAGTGTGTTGACAAGTACCACCAAAAGTTTATATATTTAATCAGGATTGTGAAATAGTATAATACTTGACAGCTTCATAATAATAAATAATGAATGATAGTGAAAATGAATTATAAAATATAATACTGTGTGTAAATATAATACTTTGTGTATGTAAGCTTTGAAATCCGTAATCGCAAATAACTTTCCAAAGACCGCAGTCAAAAATGATCATAAAATTGATATAAGTTTTCTAGAATTGAGATCATTTCCCAAACTATAAAACACATGATGACATTCCATTATTATCGTATATTTTTAACTTCCCGTAGGGTAAGTTATTGTAATGGGCCGAAAATCGGAATTGAATATTTTAACATTTCTCGACGTTTTGAAGGTTTCTGAACGTTTTGGCATACCTCAGAAAAAATGGATGTGTGTGTGTGTGTATGTGTGTGTGTGTATGTATGTATGGATACAAATTTCCAGTCACGTTTTAGGGCGCACGGATCAACCGATTTGAATGGTTCAAAAAACATTCGATTCCTATTGATGAGGGAAAGAGCTGATTAGTTTTTGGCAAAGGCAGGTCCAGCCGTTTCGGAGATACGGAGCAAAGAGTGCAGAAAATAGAAATCGAATTTTTGAGAGAACGGAGTATACGATTTGAATGATATAAAAAACATTAAATTAGTAATGATTGGGAGAAGTGCGTATTAGTTTTTGGCAAAGGCAGGCCCAGCCATTTCGAAACTACGGAGTTAAATGTACAAAAAATGGCAGTTTTTGAGAGAACTAAGCGTCCGATTTAAATGATTCAAAGAACTTTCTGCTTGTCTTAACAAAATAATTGATTTTGGAAAAAAAAAATTTGTTCCATTTTTTTTTCTTTTTTTTTTTCGAAAAATTTCAGATTTTATTTTTAATTTTGACTATAGTTGTAATATACTTTACAAATAATTTCAACTCTGCAATTCAGTTTATATAATTCTCATAAATATTAGACAATGTTACAATATTTATAATAATCTATTTGAAAACATTCAGTATTCCTCGAACATTTCGTTGTGGTACGGGAAGTTCCAGCAGTTTGCCTTAAGGCACGATGCCATAATTGCCTCAAGACAGAATTCCACTTACAGCTAGTTATACATTTTACTTGTAAATTTCCCGCTTCTTTGCTTTCATGCTTCAATGCACTGTTATAAGGATTTCAATTTCTCGTGTAGATTCCTTCCAGTTTTTTTATATGCGTCTGATTCAGTGTTCTTTTTATTTTACAATAAAAAATTGTATTTTTTTCAGCATTTACTATATTTTTTCCATATTATATCTTTAATTTTTCTATTCTTTACCTACATGACAGATCCATAAAGAGCCATATTCACTGCATAATTGCAACATACACATAAATGCAATAAAAATAAAATTCTTCATAATTTATAATATTACAAAAATAGAAAAATTAGATTTAGGTCAAAAAAATGCCTGACTCAAATAAAATATTATATGATATAATATATTGTTTATTAAACATTAATATTGATAAATTATATACAGGTCAGTTTTTTCCGCTTCTATTTTTGTATTCACCATTGTCGAATATCGTCGAACTGTGTTAACGCCTGAGGCTCAACCCTGGTCTAATAAACTTCTATAAACATATTTTAATACTTTCATACATCCTTCAATTAATCATGCATCCTGTCCATAAACAGTCCCATAAATATTAATCCGATTTCTTAGAATTTAGATTTCTCCAACTCGACCCAACTAGATCTCAAGATAGTACATAATTGGACAATATATGTAATGGGCAGTCGCATGTACCCAAAAATGAACCAATTAGAACAACAATATGAAATGATTGAGAATTTGAAAATCAGTATCAACTCAACACTCATCTATGTAAGTAATGTTGGTATTGACTTAACACTCAAAAATAACATCAATTTTCAACACGGTGTCATTTTGACTAAATAAAGAACATTTTAACCCTTTCCATTCGGAATGCACCGCCCAGGCGACAAAATACATATTTGTGCAATTCGCGAGTGGATCTTTACCACTTTTTAATGAAATGATATAGCCAATAAAAATATATGGTTCTTAGGCGCATTATTCGCAAAAAGTATACTATTTCAACAGAGTTCAACAGCATGCGGATCGTTAGTTTTTCATATAGTTCATGTTAAGAACTAGTAGTCAGTTTATGCTCTGCATGCAATTTTTGTATGTTTTCCTTAGTGTCCATTTTACAGATTCATAGAGAGCCATGTTTGAAATACAGTATTGTCTAATAATGAGAAATTGTGTAAGTGTTTCTCTAATTCTTTAATAAATTCAAAAACGTATCGCCTGCATTTGTGTATAGGGGCGAGATCTTTAGTATATCATTACGGGGTGCAATCGAACATCGGGCGCGGCGCCGTCCGCTTAATCTCCTGCGCTGTTAATAATCCGGTCCCTTTCGGTATTACCCAGTATTCACAACAATACCGATCCTTAAAGCCAATGTTACGCTTAATTAAACTGAAAGGCCCTCCAAACAACTTTATCCGTCTTGTGACTTTTTAATTTGTTTTGTTTTATTTAGGTAACGATTAATCTTTTACTTGTACATCTCGCTGGCATTTTATACGGCCGGGTCGTAAGCACAAGTGGTTTACGCCTTTTGTTCCAATGAAAGGAAATGTGATACGACACTTTCGAGTCTTTTAAACGGTTCCAAAGTTGTTAAATGGTGTAAAATATTAACGATGTCGGTGCTTTATTGCTATTTGAAATAAATAAACACTTCACTTATAAAAATTTTACAAACTGTTAGTAAGTGTATAGAAATACGATATAATGCCCACTAGGGAATGCAATACCGATGAAAAATTTCAATACCGGTATTTCGGTAATTTTTTATTTTGAAACCGGAATACCGGTATTTTTATTATCTTAAACAAACGTAAACACAATTGAAAGTTACTAGTGCAAATATAAAAAAATGTATATACAACTACAACTATATTCAACTAAACAATAAAAACAATGAAATAAAACAATAAGTTTATTTTTTTTAAATAATAATTTAACAAAATTATATCCAATTTAATTAATTCAGTATCACTATCGAGTATATTGAGTACTTTTCACCAAAATATATTCACCAAAAACAAACTTATGAGTAAGAAAGACCAAAAACTCATAAAAGATCATATTACATTATTATAATAAACTGTATTGTCTGTGTCCGATGTGTTAAATTAGCATGATCTCCATTATTTAAAAAAAAATAATTTTCTATACTAACTTAAGATCGATAAAATATTTAGTAATTATCATAACTATTATGTAAAAAGTTAGAAAAAAATAAAGATTACGTAGAGTTAATCTGTATGATATAAAATATTTTGGCGCAAATATCATTTTTAAAAAAACGTTACATTATTACATAAGATGAAACAAACATCATTATCTATCAGTCCAATTCTATTTATTGTAACACGATATGAAGCCCTTATTAAAGCAATAAATACTCAGTTTAATGACGAGCTGAGATAATATTTGACATTTGTTTATCCTATAGAATCACTTGAAGATATAGCTGTTTATGCGATTATGGAATTTAAAGATAAATTTGTTCCGATAAATTTAAACTTTAGTGTATTATGTATCAAATAGCGCTTATGTAAAATTACCAAAAATATCGGTATTTTTGGGGTAAATACCGGTAAAAATATCGCCAAAAATCGGGCGGTTTACCGGTAATTCGGTATACCGGTATACCGGTATTGCATTCCCTAATGCTCACTTTGTATAAGACGTCAGTAATTACATCGGTGTATCTATTTATTTCATTATTTTATTAATACCAATCAGGTATATACAGGTAATTTTAAGCAGTGATTTAGTATAAGTTAATTTTAATTTTACTCCTGCTTATGTTTTATTTTGCCCTTAATTACAAATAATAATTGTATAAGTTATATAACATATATTAGGTCTAGACAGTACTTTAAAATAAAAAGGCAATTTTAACATATCGCATGCATATCCACAGACTCATGTATATATATATATATATATATATATATATATATATATATATAATATCCGTATACATATAAATAAGAATTTCTTAGAGTACAGAAAAAATATAATCGGATTAAGCCAATCAGAGAAATTTATTTGCAATCTTAGATGTTTTTCGTTTTATTCTTGTTTATATATTTGCGCACAGAAGAAAAAAACCATAAGAAGATTACTGATACGATGCTTTCTTCATGTCTGATGAACCACTTCTAATTGTGGGCGTCCTCCAATTAATTTAAGAATTTGATAAATTCAAAAAATTAGACGTTGTATGACGAAGATTGTGTAGGAACATTCTGTCAAATTAATATTTTTTTATTTGAACAGCAATCAGAAGTTATGAATTCTATAAGCTGTTGTGATGATTTTACTTAACGACGTCGCTTTTCGGAAGGAAATCTGATGCTTGGCTTATCTACATAATAAGAAGATGGTATGAAATCAGCAATAGAGGAACTATTTTTAATTAAAAATTTATTGGTATCTAATTTTTCAAGTAAAAATTGATGTCACAACTGCTTAACATCAAGCTGCCCGAGATGGGTAGCTTGGGACCTTTGATTTAAATCCAATAGCTTACCACTCTTACCACTAATTCTTGATGAACTTTAACATATTTGTGGTAATTAAATTACATTTTTCATTAAACATACTCAGGTGGGCTAAATTAGGTATTAGATTTCTATAATTTGACGCATGGACCGAGAGAATAATATGGTCCTGATGTTAACTGTAATGTTAATTTCTATGAAAATTGCACACATAAGCACACCAAAACATTCAAATTGCAAAGTTGTACGATCAATAAAACTCGTGAAGACAATATTTAATTATTTATTAAAAGAAATTCATTAAAACAACTCATAAATAAAAGTTTGCAGCATTACTTGAGAGACACTGCTGTACGAGCAGGAGTGCTGCCGAGTGGCGCTACTAGATCAGGCACAATATATTTTGAGATTTCCCAATCCAATATATTAAATTTATTGATAAAAATGCAAATAAAAATCAAACATTATACTTCTTAAAAACTAAAAATTGTAATAAGAAATTACAATTATTGATAATGTAATTCAAGATTCGACATTGCGGTTGTCTTCTAAAAGCGACACGCGCGCATTTATAGCAAAAGAATGAAGTTTTGTTGTTAAAAGTAACAGTACACAAACAAACTATAGTTTATACTAAATTTATTTAGTATACTAAATTTATTTAGTATACTAAATAATAAAAAACATTAAAATTAATAGGGTGTCATTAGAGGAACCATTCCTAATGCAAACAAAATCAGCTCATAGAATATGAAAATATTTTGGTCAATTAAAAACTGAATGTAGGTGAAAGTCCCCAAGTGGCGGACACCTAAGGTTATTCATAAATAAATTAAAAAATATTTTACGAAATGTTTATTAAATTATGATTTATGTTAGATAACAAAGTTAGAAATCAAACTAAATTAACAAAATCGCCATCTTTGCTAAAAAATAATTAATGTTATCAATAAAACTTTGCTATCAAAAAATGTGATTTTAAACAGTGGCACCTAGTACCGGACATTTCAAAATAACCTGTATTGATCACATAGATAGCCATCTCCACGCTCTGGAATGTCTGCACACGTGTCTTTGACGAATAGATATTGCAAAGAAGTCACTATTTATCTACCCTTTTGGCTGGGCCACACTACTCCTCTCAGCTGGTGCATTCATAACCTTTTCTTTGGCTATGAAATACGAAAAATGGAGGTATGTAGTGAGCGTTAGCACTCATACAAAACAAAATTTAATAATTGGAATAAATTACGTAAATTCTCACAAGAAATATCAGTTTGTTTACTGTCCGGCACTAAGGGACGACTTAATGTCCGGTGCCAAGGGACAGACATTTTCGTTCATTTGATGGCACCTACTAAAATTGGTTAAAAGATCTGATAATATTCTACCATTTTACGGATAACAATCAAGTACAACTTTTATCTTTGCATACCACTCAAATGTAAATGCATAAATATGCTAGAATAACTTCCATTGATATTCAGGTGACGCCGTAATTTTGCGCCTAAAACAGGAAAGGGTTGCTCTCGCCGTGGCCGTGTGCGTCACAGGCGAGGCTTGGCGCGTGATCATGTACCTGTGTGCCCCCAGTGCCCCTTTCACTTATATTTTGAAATAAAAACATTTATACTCGCGTAAAAAATTCGTGTTAAATAGAGTGTCCGGTGGTTGGTGCCGTCCGGCAATACGGAACGTCCTCCTAATTGAATTTTAATTAGATTGTGTGTCACAACAGAAATCAATGTTTCCCATTAATCTGTAATCCTAGTATTTTTTATAAATTTTATCATTATAGGAAAACTAACACTAGATAAAACTAAAAGAATACTCTGCTATAACGATTCAGGACAAAATAAAAATTTATAATATCCTTCGCAAAGAAAAATTATTACGAGAATTGCATTAGTGGCGCACTACGTCTTAATAAAAGCAACCGCACCCGGCGTGCTTCTGCAGGTCTGAAAGAGAAACAAAAGAGCCATAAAAAATTTAAGATAACCGCAAAGGAGAGCAATGGAAAAAAATATAAATAGCTGGATGCTGCTAAAAGCACTAAAAAGCTTTGTGTAACAGCGTATCTAGAAATTATATGCAATGCACATGGTGGCATGATGCTGTGTTTATAGTATGAAACATTTTGGTAAGTTTAAGTCGATAAGTATGGAACATAGTATTTGGCGAAACAGAGCATAACCTATAGGCGAGTATTTGACAGATTATTGCAACTTAGTTTCGCACTTTGTTGTTAACCAGTTTGAATACGCTTCAACTTTGATAGTTATATTGACTATAGCTTAGACTAAAAATGAAATGCAGTTTCAGGATAAAAAAGAAATCTACCAGGAAAAATAGAAAAGTTGAATAAACACAAAGCACATTCCACCACTTGTCATTGTTTATCAGCAACATGAAACTACAGAATACTATATTAGAATTTATTATGGTATTTTATAAAATAAACTGTTTTTTGTCATCATTTTTAGCATTTTTTCAAATTTTCATTTTTGTTATTTATTATATTTAATATGTATTGAATTTTAGTTCGGCCATCATCTAAATATTTGATTTCATTATAAAAAACTTGCGAAAAAAGTATCTAAATTTTAAATAAATTTACTGCATGAAGATGTGCGCTTATTGACCGTAAGTGCTTTGAAAATATTAGTTTCTGAAGTTTTAATATACGATACATAAAGGGTATGGGCGCATTGCCATACAGAATCGGCCCGACCCTGGTATTTAAATAATTTATACGCCATTTTATAGGCCTATTTGATAAAAACCGATATACCAATTTTCAACTTTGTACCTCATCTTATAGCCGAGATATCATTGAAAATATGCCAAAGTGGCCCCTTCTTTCAAACTCACTTTTTGGCGTAACCATAAAAGATATCGAAAAAATGTTTACGTGATTCTACTCACATTGACTCAGACCACATTATGTAGAACAATCGATTTCAAAAAATCGTTTACTATTAGCTGAAAAAGGCAAAATAATATTTTAATTGATTATTTCGGGTAGTGCATTTATTTGGACCACTTTCTAATTAGCGTTATTCAAAAGCCTATTGTTTTATCTTTAAGTACTGCAAATATTGTTCAAATCAATTTAGTGGAACACATTGGAAAATTGAAAAAACCGGAGTCAGTACACCCGCGCGTAACGCTAATAGTACCCTGCAATTGCATAGAGCTCGTTCGGACGCAAAGAAGTGCGCGATGCGCCGAAACGGTTCTTAAGAAATTCTGAATGCAAAAATATTTATTTTATAATTATATGTATAAATTCACGGAGTTTGAAATTTTTAGACATTATTAGATTTACTATATTAATTAAATCACTAAAAATAGTGGTGTATCGTGCCTTAAGGCAAATTACTGCAACTTACCGTACTGCAATGAAATAAGAATATTGAATGCTTTCAAATATAATATTATAAATACTGTAAGTTTTATTATTCGAATTTGTAGACAAAATAAAAGTGCTTATAAATTGAACGATGGCGTTTAAATATGTTAGCCTGAAAAGTGAATTAATAAAACTTAATGAAGCGGAGTTAGAATGAAGGATATTATCTAAGAATTGCATAAACTGAATGGCAAAATTAAAATTATTTATTTGATTCGAATTATTTTCGAAAATAATTTTTGAGAATTAAAAAAAATATGTTTTTGTTTTTTTTTGAAAAACAATCTTGTCGTCCAAAAAGGCAAAAGCTTTTTTGAATCATTTAAATCAGATTTTTCGTTCTTTTAAAATCTCGGTTTCTATCTTTGCTCCGTATCTCCGACTTGTATTTGTTAAAAACTAATCAGTACGTCTCCCCATCAGTAGAAATCGAATGTTCATTACATCATTCATACACGAAATATAACACAAATACACAGACACACATATCAATTTTTTCTATTGTATTCCAAAATGTTCAGAAACCTTCAAAACATGAAGATCTGCAAACATTTTCGATTGTGATTTTTGAACGATTACAATAACTTACCGTACGGAAAGTTAAAAATATATACTGAAATTAACTGCATTTAAATAAGTAGATGCGAATTAGCTAATACAAAATTAGTTTAAAAAAAACACGATCTTTCGTATAACCTACACAAAAAATACAAATATTATATAAATAATATAATTTTCAAAATAAATTAAATAATATATTTTATATTATGAAAATAATGATTATTAGAATACTTTCAATAATAATTTTTGTAAATTATTGAAGTACTATATAAAAAGCTTCTACATCAAAATTTTTTTTTGGTTTATTTTTCATAGCAAACTATACGAGGTACATTCAGCTATATTTTATTAGAGGTATATATTTCCATCGAATGACTGTGAAATTGTAGTACTGATAAAGAATGGTCACAATAAGGGCTTTATTATCACAATGTTACAACTATCATTACAAAAAAAAGTTTTTTGGGTTTGTTGAAACTACAATGTTTCATTATATCATTAATTCATATGTATACATATCATATAATTACAAAATAAATATTTTCGCATTCAGAATTTCTTAAGAACCGTTTCGGCGCATCGCGCACTTCTTTGCGTCCGAACGAGCTCTATGCAATTGCAGGGTACTATTAGCGTTGGTGTACTGACTCCGGTTTTTTCAATTTTCCAATGTGTTCCACTAAATTGATTTGAACAATATTTGCAGTACTCAAAGATAAAACAATAGGCTTTTGAATAACGCTAATTAGAAAGTGGTCCAAATAAATGCACTACCCGAAATAATCAATTAAAATATTATTTTGTCTTTTTCAGCTAATAGTAAACGATTTTTTGAAATCGATTGTTCTACATAATGTGGTCTGAGTCAATGTGAGTAGAATCACGTAAAACATTTTTTCGATATCTTTTATGGTTACGCCAAAAAGTGAGTTTGGAAGAAGGGGCCACTTTGGCATATTTTCAATGATATCTCGGCTATAAGATGAGGTACAAAGTTGAAAATTGGTATATCGGTTTTTATCAAATAGGCCTATAGAATGGCGTATAAATTATTTAAATACCAGGGTGGGGCCGATTCTGTATGGCAATGCGCCCATACGCTTTCTCGAAAACAAACGAAAATATAACAAAAGTGATATCGACGAAAAATCAAATTCAACATATTCCGCTTGCAATTAGTGAATTTTTGGTTAATTGTCACTTCCAAAACAAAATCACATTCCAAACAAACCAATTAGTTAAAATATACAAGACTAAAGGGTTTAAGTGTGATAAAGCTTTTTTGCTGATGTAAAAACTTATAATACGATATTATCTCAGAAATGTTGTTCCCGGTTACGGTTCCAAAGTTCATAAAGTTTATATAAAAAAAGCACTAGCACTCAAAAGCTTATAATTTCCAAACGGTGTGAGACACTTTTTTAAAAGTTAGTTAAGGTCAATATTTATTATGTACTTATATTTACTGTTTACCTAAAAATAATAATTATTGTTTTTCATTACTGTTTACGCCAAAATGCTTATACATTTATAATATGAGCGATGTTAAATGTAGAACTGCTTTAAATTAAATGATGAGTTTCAATTCCCACACTATATTGGAAATTGAAGTCTTTTAAACGGTATAACATAACCATAACCATAAAATAACACTGGTACTTCATGTTGGATTAATATATTTAATTTTTTATTATTCAAGATATCCAAAATTGTATCTTAAACTTCTCCTAATCGATATCGTGAGGGCCGAATTGTATGTATTCTTCTGTACTTTTCCATTTATTGTTCTAAAGTAAAATTTTTACGAATTTTAAAAATTTTGTGTAAAGATTAGTATCAGATTCAATGCAAACAATGACATGTCGTTTTTTGCAATTTTTTCCATTTATTTCCACATACATACATCCCAGTACTTCATAATCACATACATCATAGAACATTTCCTTAACAAACTTCAGAAAGGTTCATCAAAATCCGAATTATCGTTAGAAGGAGTATACAGTGAGTTAGTAGAAAACGTTTGTATGAGAAAAAGAAAAGGGCTGTTTTTAGGGTGTCCCCGGTAATTATTCGATTTTTTCTCCGTATGAACTATCCTTGGGCATCAACGAACATTAAAAAAAAATTGGCCAAATTGGTCCAGGCGTTGTTGAGTTATGCACTTACCAACACATTTTGCGATTCATTTATATACATATATACATATATATATATATATATATATATATATATATATATATATACATAAAGGAACACATCCAAACCAAACCATGCAAATATATTAAAGAACACCGAAACCCCCTTCCATGTGCAAGTGAAAAAATAACAATATCCTTAAATTACACACTGAGAAACCGAAGCGGACAAATTGCGATCGTCTTCGTAGTTTCCTGTGATCAGTAATCAAACAGCAAACAAAATTACAGAGTCAGCCGGTACATATGCATGCCAAGCGAAAGCATGGCAATAAGTGCTCATTACGACCGCTTTCAAAACCATGATAACACACCGAAACTAATATAACTTTTTACAGAGGAAAAACGAGGTACTACATTGTGAATTTTATTCCATCTGAAAACTATTTTTACCACTGTCGGAAAAGTTTGCATAGCCGAACATTACGACGCACTGATAACATGGACAAACTTTTATGGACGCTGTATGTATTATGGTTGCTTACGGAAAATATTTAAATGTAATGGATTTTTATGACATAATTAAATTAGCTGTGGAACGAATGTTTTAGAACAAATAACATGTTCAACTAGAATATTATTTTATCATTTTACAGGGATAGAGTATTTAGGAATTTAATTTAAGGGTATTTTGTTTTGCCTATAGTTTATTTTTTTGGTTTTGAAATCTTTTATTTAGTTGATGACACCTAAACATATTTTTTAAGTTAAATTCAATAGTTTTTTTTATATAACCTCCATAAAAGCTTGCATGTGGATGGAGATGTATATAATTAAAAATGGTAAACGAAAATGTATTAAGTTATACGAAAGGAATTTTACAAGAGTTAAATTAAATTAATAGTTATTCCATCTCGTTTTATGAATATTTCCTTCAAAATACAAGATAAAGGTTTTATTTAATTGTCCCGTCATAAATGGGACAAAAAGATACAGATAAAAAAAACGTACGAGAAAATTGGAGAATTGAGAAAAAACGTATTTCTATATAAATGAAATAACTTGTAAATTTTACTAAATATAGTTCAATAGTTATTTGTTTGATACGAGATAGGAGACGACATACAGTTAATTTAGTTTGGACAGCATGATTACTATAAGTAGTATTGGACATTTTTGCCTCGCCCTGGCCTATTTGAAATATAATATATATATATATATATATATATATATATATATATATTAGGGTGGTCCTTAACATGGATATTTGCAAATTTCTTTGCTCCCAAGGGATCAAATGCTTTCAAATTAATAGAAAAATATTTCTAGAAGTTTTAGCTCCTAATATTAACATTTAGATAGTCCGCGCTTCAATTAAAAGTTTCGTATATTTTTTTAACATATATCATTAAGTAAATTCTTGCGTCATCTATATATATATATATATATATATATATATATATATATACATATAGATATACTTTCATATATATTTAGACATTCAATAAATCGTACTGTCTGCAACACCTAACTATATAGAAAGAAAATTTTAAATTGTAGAATATATAGAAGAAAACCCGTATCTGTAAGTTTAGAAAAAAATTGTTACATACAGTACATACGTACCAATATTTTATAATACCTTAATTCTGATTATGAAACTAATAAATTTTTGACTTTTAAAGCCGTTAAAAAAATCTGTCGAAATCTGAACAAAAACTTTATTATAAAATCCAAAAGTTTTATATTCAAATTTATGAAAAGAAAACGCAGTGTCTTTATAATTTTACTATAATAAAATTTCAGCACTTTGTGTGTTAATTCACCAACATTTCCAGATTTACATGAATGATACGGAAGAGCGCTAAGTGCATATTCGCCCTCAAGCTCTGTAATTAAATTTATTATAATTAAAAAGGAAATGAAAAAAGGGAACAAAAATATGTTTGTCACTAGATATCTTTCTGAGTCGCGCATTCGTAGAAAATTATCGTGAATTAAGACTAATGCTAATGCACAAAATTATTATTAATAATATAAATTTTTTATTAATTTGTTGTGTGAACTAATTTGCACATGATTAAATAGATATTAGATCTTTGAGTTTGCTTCGTTACTAGATGATTAGGTATAATATAATACCTTACATTGAATTTAAAGTTTTAGTTAAACTAAGAGTAATTTAAAAAAATGGTTACTTAAAAAGTCTACTTAAAGCAGCAAATTGCAACCCATCTTAAGAAAGCAACTAATTAGTAAATCTGATAAACTCTATTCGGTAGTATAACAAAAAATAGAAAAATAAGAAAAGAAATTCCAGGAGTGTATTGAAAACATTAAATAAATAATATATTGTTTATAAAAGTTTAAAATATAAAGATCAAAGAGAGTAATACGTCTAAAAAGAAATTAAGAGAATTCATAGAATTTAAATATAAATCGAAGACGTATAGACGTATGTAAGAGACGTTTCTTTAAATACTATTATTACTATATCTACATAATCACGATTACATTATATGTTTCTAACCCGAAGTTTCACTTTCAATATATATTGAAATATTGAAACTGATGTATATAACTTCTATTACAAAAGCTCTATTATATAAGATAAAGCCTGTAAATTTCTTTCTAATTCTGCTGTACTTATATTAAATTGTGATTTACAAATACATATTGATATTTTAAAGTTTTTTAGTTAAAGTTCATTTCTCACAATCGATGAAATAAAATTTGATTTAATTCAAAAGCGTATTAAAAGCTTCAAAACAAAAAAATGTATAAGATAATTTCTTATATAATAATTATTATAATGTTAAAATTAAAAATGATTAGATGTCTCCATAATATAGCAGTAAGAATTAGACAAAAAGTGACAAGATAGTTTGCTAACATTTTATTTTTTCGCTTATCATCGCTATATTAATGATTTAATCCAATGATGTGTTTAGGATTTAAAATTTGATTACCTTAATAACATTCGGTTGAATAAGACGCGAATTTAAAAAGAGTCAAAGGCGTTAGTTTTATTTTTTCATATTTTTAAGTTAGATAGTAAATAAATATATGTATAGTCCAGTTCTTTTTAGTTTAAAAAGATATATTTCAATATATAAAATAAGTGATAATAAAGTTTGCTAACATGTTATTTTTTCACTTATCATCGATATTTAATATAATATGGTCTAAAGTTGTGCTTTTGCTATTTAAGTTTGACTACCTTAATATCTTTCGGTTATTACAAAATAAAAAAGCAAAGGCAGAAATTTACAATAAAAAACAAGTGGAGACAAATCGTTAGTTTAATTTTTGATATTTTTAAATTGAGTAGTAAATAGATTCTAGTTTTCTTATTTGACGAGATGTGTCTTATATGCATTTTTGTATATGTTTCGTATTTTTCTGTGTTTATATATAACTTCGATAGAAGAAGAAGATGCTAGTTTTAAAAACAACTCAGTATGACTCTCTTCTGAAATTTTTGAATATATACATAATGCACATATGACATTCACATGAATCTTTATAAAACAGTAAAGCAAAGTTATAAAACGTTACAAAACTATATACAATATAACCATGCTAATTTTATATTTCAAACCAAAAGTTTCACTTTCAATATTTATTTTTTTAAATCATTCAAATCGGATGGTTAGTCCTCTCAACAACTGCCATTTTTTGCACATTTAGCTCCATATCTCAAAAACGTCTGGACTTGCTTTTGCCAAAATCGGATCGCCACTTCACCCCATCATTATGAATCGAATGTTTTTTTTGATCATTCAAATAGGTTGATACATATCTTTGAAGCCGCTTGACCTGGCTTTGCCAAAAACTAATCAGAACATCTCCAAATTGAGATCGAATGCTTTTTGAAATTTTTGAATCGGTTCATCCATACGCTCGAAATCGTCGAGGAAAAATTGTCTCCACACATACACGTATACGCATCCATTTTTTCTCAGGTATGCCAAAATGTTCAAAAACCTCTAAAACGCAAAGATATGCAAAAATTTTCATTTTCGATTTTTGACCAATTATTATAACTTACGGGAAGTTGATAAAAAAAATTATGATTATAATAAGGATAGATAAACATGTATATAACAAGAAGATAATAAACCATTTGATATCTCACAATTTATAATTAATATACACTATACACATATATAAATAAATGAATTCTATTTATTAATGAATATATTTATACAAAAATTGCATACCATACATATGAATTTAAGTAGACATAACTCAATGAATTCATTATGTTACATTGTAAAAACGTATGAATTTCAAACCTAAAATTTATGCGAATATACAAATTCGCAATAATTGCAGCAAACGTTTCGCGTTAATTAAGATCTGGGTAGTACTTTTGGCGTTTTAATTATCTCATCAGCATTAAAGATGTTTTAAAAACATTAGAGCGACACAATTATACAAATGTTTTTTAATCATCATAAAATGCTTCCATCAGCTGCAGGCAGAACTTGAATGCACGTGAAAGGAGAAAGGTGCGAGAAAAATGTATTTTAATTTGATGCGTTGTAAGCAATTTAATAATTGCAATTGCTAGTAAATAGGAGCCTTTACTTGCGTTCTAATAAAAAATAATTGGAAATGCGTCGACTCTTCAGCTTTTACTCTGTCATTGAAATTAATGGTTTTATTTTTAGAACTACTTCTGAATTTATATTATTTCAGTACTTAATGTTTTTACGCAAATTAATTAATATGATTTATGTAACAATATATAACAAATAGCTTATATATATTGAATAACTTTAGAATTTTCGCGTGTTTTCATTTAATAATAAGTTAAAATATTCTTCTTTTATCAATTGTTAGAATTATTTTGATACAATTCATTGTGCCAAGTTAATGGGCCTGAATTTTTAAGTCTTTATTTAGAATTAAAATTCACAATTATAAAACTTAAATGTCTTCTGACACTTTATAGTTTATAGATACATGAAATTTGAATACTTTTAATTTGAATGACTTGAAATACCGTCAAAATATAAAACTCACCTTCTGGATGTTGAAAATTGGAATTATAAATAAAAACTTGAATATAGTTTAGATAATTTTAGTGACACCTTCCAGAATTTTTTACTTTAAAAGAGATTTTTTGAAAGTCAAGATACAGCAATGAATTAATTATTAATAACATCAATCTTCTGGTCATTATAGCATTATAGAATGGTTTATATGGGACAAAACAATTTTCGTATGAGAATAATAGCAGTAGGATAGACTGGGTACGATTGTGCCACTTTTTGATCAGCAATAATTTTGTTAATTTACCAGTAAGCTGAGATAAAAGTAAATTAAATGACAATTTGATCATGTGCCTAAGTAGAAATTCTTAAGTACTGTCTTTAAATACGATGGATTAACTGGCTGGATGGTCATAAAATCAACTAAATAAAGTGACGTAAACTTGTTCGAACAAACATACTTCATCTTTCTCCCCAAAGAAAGACTTATAATCTATATAATTTAGCTGTTATGACGACTGTCACTACCGTACCCTGGCACAACGGTACCCAAGCTTCTCTACTATTGCTATTATTTATTACTAAAAGGGATTTTAAATGATTAATATAAAGCTATATGATTACTTATTATGTATATTGTTTACTTTATTTGAATGTTCTTTTTATTACCTAAGCAAGCAGTTTTTTATTATAAGACTTTATAAGTCTTGATTGACAAAATAATAAATAAAAGTAAAAAAAAATGTTATATGATAGCAGGTGGGTAAACTGCATAAAACGACATATTTTTAAAAAGTGTTGGATGGAAAACAATGATTTTTTCTAAATATACATTAAAAATATCAATAAATTTGGTTATTGATTTTATTTGTAGTATGTACGTTGTATAATCCAGAACTCGTTCAATTTAATTTATTTCTTGGTGAATTATTTATTATGCATAAAATTTCAATTACCTTTCTCCAAATATCTCCCCAATATCTTTATGAGATATCTATCACAATGCTTTTATATGCGTATCATTCGCGGCACGTTTTTACATCTGACACATACGCACATTCTTTTTACTACTTATTTGCTCTAATTTACATACATCCTTTTTCCATAAAAATTTCCTTTCAAGGATTCTGGCTGGCACCGTACTGAACACTGGCTTTTCGTCCTTAACGGATTCCTGCCTCCTATAAAATGTGTATCCTAGCGGAATAATCCTCAGAGTATATATACGGGTTGTGTGAGTATACACACTCGAAATTGTAGTGACATGTAAACAGCCTAAAATCCACTATGTCTGTATAAAATATTTAATTTAGGACTATGAGATGTTGAACTAATATGAATCTTGAAATGTGCGATTTAACTTTTGTATTTATTTTGATCAGCATAATATTTCGTTAATTATTT
>NW_020537646.1:33193724-33233260 GCF_003426905.1 Ctenocephalides felis
TTACTCTTTTTAATGCTTACCGTGAGCAAATTGTCCATATATTAGAATCACAAACAACCATTTTATTATATAGCTGGGTCCGATCCGGCCCTTGCTAAGGGCCCAGCCTTTTTCCGGCTTCATCAAACCGAACAGCTTACATGACTGTAGTAAAAGTCACGTCATTACTTGGGCCCTGAAAAAAATAAAATATCTCAATAATAGGAAGAAATACTCGTGCTAATTATATTTTCTTATTCATAATTAAAAGAACTTGTTCAAAGAATTAGAGTATAAAAGAATTCAATAGGAAAAGTTTGGGATGGTGTTCATAAAAGTGTATTTGCAAAATAAGTTTTTATAGATAACTTGTGTTCGAACTCTGTGTGCACAGAAAAGAACGTAAATAATTTTTGTATAAAAAGTTGTTCATTATATTATTTGGATATTCAAAAAGTTTTAATCTTGGTCGACACAGACCGAAGTGTAAAACTCAAAAACACCATATATATGTGTGTGTACTCAATATATATGTGTGTATGTGTGTATGTATGTATCAGTATGTATACATAGTAATATTTTCATCAGCAGGAAAACATACTCAAATTTAATTATTCCCCGTAAAAATATTCAACAATAGGTTTATTGGAGTTTTCCTGGTGCAAGAGACACGCGCATTTATCTCTATCTCGTTTGTGTCGATGTTTTTTAGGAATTTTTCTCCCACAAAGTACGTGAATTGAAAATTCCATAAATGAGCGCAAAAAGTTTTGCCCCCCTGCTGGTTTCGCAGAGATAACGCTTAAAATGTATAATGTTTTTGTTCACATCAAAACATCCGACGCTAACACGCAAAAATATTATGAGGAATGTTTTCGAATGAATAATCAAACATTTGGCATTTCATATGCTGTCCGATAGAAATTTAAAGCACGCCTGTATTGTCAATTGGCAGGGAAGAATTTATTAGTTCGAACAACAAATTATTGTTATGCTTGATTAAAATTTATTACTGATTTTGCAAGTATAGATAATTATGTTCAAACTCTATTACATATATTGCAAATATTATAAAATAACATATATTCAGTGTGCCAAGAAAATGAAGTTATAGGTTTTATGTATGTCCATGATGGTAATTAACGACTTGATTGTGTCGAGTATTGATTTAACATTTTGCAAAACAAAACATCGATTATATCCCACGTTTTCAATTTATATTTTAAGATTTTCAAAAAATTTCAAAACTTTGAAGTGTTATCAAAATTTTCTCTATTTTTTAAGAATTTAAAAAAATTAAAGCTTCTCAATTACGGTAGGAAACAGACATTTGTTTTAATGCACGATGCCAATTCATCTGTAGTTTGTAAATTGTTTCGTAAATCTGTAGTTTCGATATTATTTAATTTGATTTGTTATTGTAAAATTATATTTTTTTAACATTCTTATAACAATCATGAGATAAATATCATTACTGTTATTCCTACTCGTCAACAAGTATTTTTTTTTTATCTTATTGTATGAACTTATATATATAATTTTAACATTTGTACGCAATCTACATTGTAATTTTTGTTAGTGCTTTTTCCAAATATGAAAATAAAGTTACACTTTGTTTAATTGTTGAATTCCAAACGATGAAAATGATATTCTTACTGTTAAATAAAAAAAAAATTAGAATATATTGAATAGTGACTTTTTCTGTAAATATTTGGGCTTTAAGTTTTATTTATCTGAAAATATAAACATCATACTCTACAGAAATACTCTCTGAGTGTAGATGCCTTAAAAATTAAACAAGATTTTTGTACGACTAGTTCTAGCAATGTTAGCCCCTTTATCATACACTACGTGTAACTACATAAAGTTTAATAATTTAATAAATATTTTTTTGTAAATTTGCTGTTATTGTTCAATTATTAACTTCCCGTAGCGTAAGTTATAGTAATCGTCCAAAAATCGAAATTAAAATTTTTTGCCTATTTTTACGCTTGAGAGGTTTCTGAACATTTTGGCATAAGATAGAAGAAATTGATGTGTGTGTATGTGTTAAACAATCAATTTGATAATTCGAAAAATAATCAGTTTCGTGCTGATTAGTTTTTGGCAAAAGTTGGTCGAGCCGTTGTGGAGACACGAAGCTAAATGTGCAAAAAATGACAATTTTTGAGAGAACAAGCATCTGATTTGCATAATTCAAAAACTTTCTGCTTGTGTTGACAAAACGATTGCTTTTGAGGAAAAAGCTAACAAAATTTTCTTAATATTTAGTTTTTTAATTTCCAAAATATGTTTTTTTTTTTTTGAATATTAACATTAATTGAAATTTTATACTTAATTCTAGCTAAAGTTAAAAAAGCTCACATATATTTCGCCTAAATGATTTTAACTTTGCAATTCAGTTTATCTAATTTTTATGAATATTAGACAATGACCTTTATTTTGAATCCGATTAATTAAGTTTTTTTTTATTTATTTTTCTGTATATAAACGTCATCGTCTAATTCATAAGCTGTTATATTTTGTCTATAAAATACGAATAATGAAAGTTACAGTATTTTCAATAATCTATTTAAAAACATCTAATATTCCTCAAATATTTCATTACGATACGGAAAGTTCCAGCAATTTGCTTTAAGACACGATGCCATACACTAATAGTTTAACACTATTAATTAACACTATTAATTTCATTATAATAATTCTTATTGCCTCCAAGAATCAAATTAATGATCCAAAAATGCATTGTATGCCTCAACCAATAAAGAAATATTTTTGCATATGGCAATATTCATGTCAGCAAAAGGTCTCTCCTATATAGGTACTGATACAATACTAAAAATTCCTCCGTCAGCTTCTCTCGCGACTTTTAGCTAATAAAACGTCTTTCGCACTGTCTGCGTACGTTCATTCTATTTCGGAAAAGTCGGCTCTTTTGTGTGTGTGCAACTTTTCCAATATATGGAAATCAGTTTGCTTTTCACGATGCGACCGCGCACCCTCTTTTGTTCTAGTAGTAGTTGATAAAAAACACGAGCGACAAAACTTTCAGTCATATAAGGGAAAGTAAGGTTAACAGTAAGGTCTGTTGACTATAATAGAATTTTGTGATATTTTGATATTTGATAGCCTTGTTTTTAATTTTAGAAAATTTATATTACTTTTTGATGTTATACTATATATAATAAATTGCATTGTAAAATTTTATTTTGTTGCATATATATAATAATATCTACTCGTTGTAGTAACAATGTAGATAATAATGCACAACTAATTATGATTAGAAAAAAATGTAACTGATTTTTAACTTACTCTGAGGTAACTTATATAGTAATCGCAAAAAATCGAAAATAAACTTTTTAATATATCTTTACGTTTCAAAGGTGTCTGCAGATTTTGGCATACTCTAAAAAGGATAAATTTGTGTGTGTGTATGTATGTGCGGATACATTTTTTTGTCGACGATTTTGAAAAAATAGGATCAACTGATCTGAATAATTGAAAAAATATTAGATTCCTGTTGATGGTAAGTAGACGTGCTGGTTAGTTTTTGGCCAAAGCAAGTCCTGCATTTTTGAAGTTATTTCGTCACTAAAACAGCTACACTGCACTATTTCTTAGAAAATAAGTCAAAACTTTCTGATAATTTTAAAATACCAAAAAACATTTTTGTTTCAAAAAAGGTCAAAAATATCAATATTTTCAGAAATTTAAGTTTTTAAAAAGTTAAAAAAAAATTAAATTACTGTACGGAAAGTTCCAGCAATTTGCCCTAAAAAGTACGACGCAATGCGCCACTATTTTATCAAAGTAATGGAATCGTTTGAAAAAAGTTCATATTATTTGGAGGTTGTAGTTAAAATTTATAAAATATATTAATGTGAATGTACTTATCATTTCAATATAAAATATAATAAATTACCATGTACTCTATTAAAGTCTTTACGCATCCTAAAATTATGTAGTCACTGGATTGCCAAATTTAACTTGAAAATAGAAGTATGAAAATCTGGATTAAAAGACCTAATTGAAAAAAACACCGAATTATTAGATGAAGAACAGTCTCTTACCAACAAGTTGATTTAGGTATGAGAAAAACGAACGTTTATTTGCAAAAACAACATCTTTATTTACTTTGAGTATTATGCATTAGGTTATACATTAAGTAATTAGAAATACATTAACATATTTCCAAAATTTGGAAAGAATACATGATTGAAATACACATCAAAGTATCAATGCTATGAAAATGAAATTTTTGTTTTATAGAAACAAGCTAATCAGTCATCCAAATTCATTGGCAAACTCATTGATAACAGAGAACTATCCAAGAAGATTGAAAAGAAAAGCGCCACTGGATTTAAGCCATCAACTCTCCTGATAAAAAATGGAAATAACTTAATCATTATTTATAAGAAATTATTCAATATGTAATTAGTTAAAATTATTAAATTATCAATAAAATATTGTGAATTTTATATCGAATGAAAAAACCACTACTGAGTAGTATACAATGTCCCTTTTCGGCCGACTATTGTAAATTCATCAAATTGATTGAATGTTGTTTACTGAACAGTTGTAAATAAAAGAGATAATAAAAAAATATTTTATACTAAGTACGAAACAATAAAAATTTGGTTTAAGTCAAAAAAAATTTCTGATTCAGATAAAAATGATGACTGTGAAATTTTTGTGATATGAATATTGTGCATAGGATTTGTGAAAGTACACGTAGAAACAAATAAAAAACATATACCAATTATTATAAATAGAACGACGCATCAATGTAAAATTAGTCACTCACTAATAGATGCCCAGCATCTTTTATAATTAGATCTAAGAATTTGTTGACCATCTACATCAAATCTATCAGCAACTCTATATTCAGCATATAAGTTTTAAAATGAGTTTGTTCTATAGTTTTATTCCTATAACATGAGAATTCTATTGTTATATCACATATATAATAAAACATTCTATTATACTTCTACTAATTGAAAATAACCCCGCTCTCCTCTATCTCGCGACAAAAAATTCGACAAAGACCTGAACCATTGGAAGAGTAGCAGTATGCTACGAATGAGAGAATCCGTTATAAAAACTTTTTGCAGGTTTTCGCTGCATATAGGCTTATTTTGCGTACTCTTATTCAAAATACACGTGTAAAAGAAATATTGAGTTTGACATAACATATGTATAAATAGTCAGAGGGCTTCAATGAAAATAATGTGAGGCATCATTTTACGTACGTTATTTTTGGCGTTTTTAAAACCATGTATGAAAGACAATAGACTTTTATTTCAATTTTGAATGATGATGTTCTAGTTATGTAAGACTTAAGTTTAATTAAACCATCTGTTTTGTTCCTTCTAGACTTTATTTTTAATATTATTTATTATATATCATTATAGCATTTGTTTCTGCTTATTAAATTACCACAGCAATAACGTAAAATTGTACTTGTAGTAACTTTTAGGGTATTTGTAAAAATTATTATATAATATTAAAAAAATGACAACCATTATCTATGTGTTTTACTATTGGATATTTCATTGTTTCGCGTTTATGGTTTGTTTATATTCAGAAAGGACTCAACGTGACAAGGACTCAACGTGAAACCTAAACGTGGTTGTAATATTTATAACTATCATGGAGAAAAAAAAAAAAAAATTTTATGTTGTTGGAAAATAATTAGCTTTCAATTGCAACTTAAGGCTTTGGCAAAACAGTGAACGTTTTTCGGTCATCAGTCATGATGCGTCTTCATTAATTTTATTTATTTAAACTTTGGATCCGTAATTGTAAATAACATTTCTAGAACCCTAGTTAAAAACTATTACACAATTGGCCCAAGTTTTTCAAAATTAGGACTATTTGTTAAGCTTAAAATTTAAATTCCAAAATTCCAAAATTGGTCGACTTTGAAAGGCCCTTCTCTACAAAAAATATATTAAAGTGTGTTGACAAGTACCACCAAAAGTTTATATATTTAATCAGGATTGTGAAATAGTATAATACTTGACAGCTTCATAATAATAAATAATGAATGATAGTGAAAATGAATTATAAAATATAATACTGTGTGTAAATATAATACTTTGTGTATGTAAGCTTTGAAATCCGTAATCGCAAATAACTTTCCAAAGACCGCAGTCAAAAATGATCATAAAATTGATATAAGTTTTCTAGAATTGAGATCATTTCCCAAACTATAAAACACATGATGACATTCCATTATTATCGTATATTTTTAACTTCCCGTAGGGTAAGTTATTGTAATGGGCCGAAAATCGGAATTGAATATTTTAACATTTCTCGACGTTTTGAAGGTTTCTGAACGTTTTGGCATACCTCAGAAAAAATGGATGTGTGTGTGTGTGTATGTGTGTGTGTGTATGTATGTATGGATACAAATTTCCAGTCACGTTTTAGGGCGCACGGATCAACCGATTTGAATGGTTCAAAAAACATTCGATTCCTATTGATGAGGGAAAGAGCTGATTAGTTTTTGGCAAAGGCAGGTCCAGCCGTTTCGGAGATACGGAGCAAAGAGTGCAGAAAATAGAAATCGAATTTTTGAGAGAACGGAGTATACGATTTGAATGATATAAAAAACATTAAATTAGTAATGATTGGGAGAAGTGCGTATTAGTTTTTGGCAAAGGCAGGCCCAGCCATTTCGAAACTACGGAGTTAAATGTACAAAAAATGGCAGTTTTTGAGAGAACTAAGCGTCCGATTTAAATGATTCAAAGAACTTTCTGCTTGTCTTAACAAAATAATTGATTTTGGAAAAAAAAAATTTGTTCCATTTTTTTTTCTTTTTTTTTTTCGAAAAATTTCAGATTTTATTTTTAATTTTGACTATAGTTGTAATATACTTTACAAATAATTTCAACTCTGCAATTCAGTTTATATAATTCTCATAAATATTAGACAATGTTACAATATTTATAATAATCTATTTGAAAACATTCAGTATTCCTCGAACATTTCGTTGTGGTACGGGAAGTTCCAGCAGTTTGCCTTAAGGCACGATGCCATAATTGCCTCAAGACAGAATTCCACTTACAGCTAGTTATACATTTTACTTGTAAATTTCCCGCTTCTTTGCTTTCATGCTTCAATGCACTGTTATAAGGATTTCAATTTCTCGTGTAGATTCCTTCCAGTTTTTTTATATGCGTCTGATTCAGTGTTCTTTTTATTTTACAATAAAAAATTGTATTTTTTTCAGCATTTACTATATTTTTTCCATATTATATCTTTAATTTTTCTATTCTTTACCTACATGACAGATCCATAAAGAGCCATATTCACTGCATAATTGCAACATACACATAAATGCAATAAAAATAAAATTCTTCATAATTTATAATATTACAAAAATAGAAAAATTAGATTTAGGTCAAAAAAATGCCTGACTCAAATAAAATATTATATGATATAATATATTGTTTATTAAACATTAATATTGATAAATTATATACAGGTCAGTTTTTTCCGCTTCTATTTTTGTATTCACCATTGTCGAATATCGTCGAACTGTGTTAACGCCTGAGGCTCAACCCTGGTCTAATAAACTTCTATAAACATATTTTAATACTTTCATACATCCTTCAATTAATCATGCATCCTGTCCATAAACAGTCCCATAAATATTAATCCGATTTCTTAGAATTTAGATTTCTCCAACTCGACCCAACTAGATCTCAAGATAGTACATAATTGGACAATATATGTAATGGGCAGTCGCATGTACCCAAAAATGAACCAATTAGAACAACAATATGAAATGATTAAGAATTTGAAAATCAGTATCAACTCAACACTCATCTATGTAAGTAATGTTGGTATTGACTTAACACTCAAAAATAACATCAATTTTCAACACGGTGTCATTTTGACTAAATGAAGAACATTTTAACCCTTTCCATTCGGAATGCACCGCCCAGGCGACAAAATACATATTTGTGCAATTCGCGAGTGGATCTTTACCACTTTTTAATGAAATGATATAGCCAATAAAAATATATGGTTCTTAGGCGCATTATTCGCAAAAAGTATACTATTTCAACAGAGTTCAACAGCATGCGGATCTTAGTTTTTCATATAGTTCATGTTAAGAACTAGTAGTCAGTTTATGCTCTGCATGCAATTTTTGTATGTTTTCCTTAGTGTCCATTTTACAGATTCATAGAGAGCCATGTTTGAAATACAGTATTGTCTAATAATGAGAAATTGTGTAAGTGTTTCTCTAATTCTTTAATAAATTCAAAAACGTATCGCCTGCATTTGTGTATAGGGGCGAGATCTTTAGTATATCATTACGGGGTGCAATCGAACATCGGGCGCGGCGCCGTCCGCTTAATCTCCTGCGCTGTTAATAATCCGGTCCCTTTCGGTATTACCCAGTATTCACAACAATACCGATCCTTAAAGCCAATGTTACGCTTAATTAAACTGAAAGGCCCTCCAAACAACTTTATCCGTCTTGTGACTTTTTAATTTGTTTTGTTTTATTTAGGTAACGATTAATCTTTTACTTGTACATCTCGCTGGCATTTTATACGGCCGGGTCGTAAGCACAAGTGGTTTACGCCTTTTGTTCCAATGAAAGGAAATGTGATACGACACTTTCGAGTCTTTTAAACGGTTTCAAAGTTGTTAAATGGTGTAAAATATTAACGATGTCGGTGCTTTATTGCAATTTGAATTAAATAAACACTTCACTTATAAAATTTACAAATTGTTAGTATGTGTATAGGAATACAATATAAGGTTCACTTTGTATAAGACGTAAGTAATTAAATCGATGTATCTATTTATTTAATATTTGACATCAATCAGCTATAGGTAATTTATATTTTACATATACAGGTAATTTTAAGCAGTATCTCAGCACAAGTTATTGTCATATTTTACTCATGCATATGAGTTATTTCTAATTAAACCTTTGTTTGCAATACATATTGCGTAGACACATTTTAACAAGTATAGAACTGTGTACTGCCTAAAAAACCAACAATTAGCAAATACATTCAAAAATAATGCATTTAATGATGTTGTTCATGCATTGCAATTTTTTTATGTGGCGTTTTATTTAATTCCTACTTGTCATATATAATCTATTAAAATAATTTTAATGAGAAAATTGATAGATTAGGTAATATTGAAGAAGTTTACCATTATCTAGCAAAATCCAAAATGCAAGATCACGTCTGATTGGTAAGACGTCGCAGTATTCATCCGAAAAATAATAAATACTCGTATATACAAATTTCCAAGATTGTTTACTTAATTTAAATAACTTAAGGTGAACCAAGGATTACTATCAATAAGTTGAATACTCTCCATAATATAGGGGGACTGTGAAGTGTAAATAAATAAAGAATACAACATTTTTGTATTTTTAATTACTTTTGCAAAATATATATTTCACCGGTTGAAGGTGTGTGTGAACGACCTAATAAAAATAAAAATAAAATTATATAAAATATTTTATTTGATAATTAAATCTATTTAAATAGTGACATAGTTAATTATTTTAACTACAATATGTTACTTAAATTAGACAGACTATGCAAAAATTAGATTTTTTTATGTCCACGTACGTTAAAATCTAAATTTAAAAGATTAAATACTAAACTAAGCCACATCAATATTATGCTTTATAACGTATAACGTATAATTCAAGTTTTTTGTTTATAAATCTTCCTTTGAAACTAAAAATTAAAAATATGTAGGACCTAATTGACCATATTAAATATATGATATGCCTTTATTAATATATAGATTATGTAACATATATTAAGTCTAGACAGTACTTTAAAATAAGAAAGCAATTTTGACATATTGCATGCAATACACAAACTTATGTGTATATATATATATATATATATATATATATATATATATATATATATATATATATAACAAATATTCGTATACATATAAATAAGAATTTCTTAGCGTACAGAAAAAATATAATCGGATTAAGCCAATCAGAGAAATTTATTTGCAATCTTAGATGTTTTTCGTTTTATTCTTGTTTATATATTTGCGCACAGAAGAAAAAAAACCATAAGAAGATTACTGATACGATGCTTTCTTCATGTCTGATGAACCACTTCTAATTGTAGGCGTCTTCCAATTAATTTAAGAATTTGATAAATTCAAAAAATTAGACATTGTATGACAAAGATTGTGTAGGAACATTCTCTCAAATTATATTTTTTTCATCAGAACTTGAGAGTTCTATAAGCTGTTGTGATGATTTCACTTAACTACGTCTTTTTTTTAATGGAATGCAACTGTTTGACTATCCTATTAGATAAATTCTGAGTATTACAATACTGTTAAGTTTTATTTTAATACAACAGTAAAGACAATTTCATCTTGAAAACGTATTGATATATAAATTTCCAATTAAAAAACGATGTCATATCTGCTCAATATCAGGCTGCCGGAGGAGCTTTGGAACTTTTATCACTAACCCATGGTAGAGTCCAATATTTATTTTATTATTAACTAAAATAATCATATTATTTTTAATGGATTATATGGTACGGTGTATTTCATTCAAATAATAAATATTTAAAATTAGACTTGTATGTTATATTTGTGGTAATTAAATTAAATTTACCATTTAAATTATGGAATTAAATAACATTTACTAATAAATATACTCAGGTATATATGATATGTGGTATGCATACTCAGGTGTGCTAGCTTAAGTATCAAATTACTGATGTATTTCAATAAAAATACAGTAGCACCTTCCTCATGATGTTTGGAATTCAGAAAAACTTCATTTTTATATGCATTTTCTTCTAAATTAATAACTGTGGCATTTATTTTTATAAGTGTATATCAAAATGTTTAAATGGCGAAGTCGAACGCTTTATGAAGAACTTGGAGCTAATTCACAATTTCAATATTTGATAATTTTATTAAAATAAATTTAATAACAAATGTTCATTAATTTGCAAAATCAATAGAAGGACACTGCTGTATGAGTAACAACATGATATTTCAAGATTATTATGTAAGCAATAAAATTATGTTTCAATAAGAAAGTATTTGAATGGATTATATTTTCAAAAAACTAAAAATTATATTAAAAACAGAATTCTTAATAATTTACTTCAAAGAGGTAGTCAAGTAAGTGTTATCTAAAAGCGACACATGTGCACTTATAGAATAAAAGTATAAGGTTTTATTGCTAAAAGTTACAATAAACTGATAACTGTTTTTGGTTGATTTTTTATGGAAATATAACCTGAATACTTGATGAAATTCAAGTGATATCAACAGAAATCAACGTTTTCCATTAATTTGCAATATTAGTATTTTTTATAAATTTTATCATTATAGGAGATTTACACTAGATAATACTAAAAGAGTACAGTGCTATAACGATTCAGGACAAAATAAAAATTTATAATATCTTTCGCAAAGAAAAATTATTACGAGAATTGCATTAGTGGCGCACTACGTCTTAATAAAAGCAACCGCACCCGGCGTGCTGCTGCAGGTCTGAGGGAGAAACAAAAGAGCCATAAAAAATTTAAGATAACCGCAAAGGAGAGCAATGGAAAAAAATATAAATAGCTGGATGCTGCTAAAAGCACTAAAAAGCTTTGTGTAACAGCGTATCTAGAAATTATATGCATTGCACATGGTGGCATGATGCTGTGTTTATAGTATGAAACATTTTGGTAAGTATAAGTCGATAAGTATGGAACATAGTATTTGGCGAAACAGAGCATAACCTATAGGCGAGTATTTGACAGATTATTGCAACTTAGTTTCGCACTATGTTGTTAACCAGTTTGAATACGCTTCAACTTTGATAGTTATATCGACTATAGCTTAGACCAAAAATTAAATGTAGTTTCAGATAAAAGAAGATATCTACCAAAACAAACGAGAAAGTTAAATAAGCACTAACCACGTTTCACCACTTGTCATTATTTATCGGCAACAGAATACTGAATCAGAAATTTTTATAGTATATATTTGATGAAAGAAACTGTTACTTGTTATCATTTCTAGCATTTTCTTAAGTTTTTAATTGTCATTTTTATTATTTAATATATTTCATATTGCATACAAAAAAGTGATTACATATATTGAACTTTGGTTCGGCCACCAACTGAATATTTCATTTCAATATATAAAACTTGTGAAAAAAGTATTTAAATTTTAAATAAATATACTATATGAAGATGGTCCGCTCATTGATCGTAAATGTAGAATTGTTTGAAAATATTAGTTTCTGAAGTTTTAATATACGATACACAAATTTTCCAAAACTGATGAGAATCACTATGATTAATTTAATATAAGCGGACTTTAAATTATAAATATTCCATCATCACCATAAGATGTGTGAATAAAACCACTATTTAGTTTATCAAATATATGAACTTCACTCTACAACCTTCTTCTCTCATTACATTTGCTAGTCTCCCTTATTATTATAAAATACAGGTATTTATACTCATATAAGAGATCAAATTCAACGTATTCCGCTCCCAATTGGTTAATTTTAGGTTAAGTGTCACATCCGAAACAAAATTTCCAAACAAACCAATTAGTTAAAATATACAAGACTAAGAGGTTCAAGCGTGATAATGCTTTTTTTGCTGATGTAAAAACTTATAATACGATATTATCCTAGAAATGTTATTCACGGTTAAGGTTCCGAAGTTTATAAATTTTATACAAAAAAAGCTCTAGCACTTAAAAGCTTATAATTTCCAAACGTTGTGAGTTATTTTTTCAAAAGTTAGTTAAGGTCAATAGTATAAGTCTTTTAAACTGTGTAACAAATTCAGAAAAAATACAATATTAACTTGGATATTTTAAACCAAAATAATTGCTCCAATAATGTTGCCTATAATTTTTATAATCTCTGATCATATTTTAACTAGTTTTTAGTAAGTTATGATATCTAAATTATGTTTTTCATTCCTCTTTTGTTTCTCACACCCTGCTCCCACTCACTCACCCACACTTGCTGCGTAACCTTGATCAGTGTTCATAATGCACCGCTACTGAATACATACAATGTAGGAGGGCAATATGTGCCCCTTTAATTCCTCCTAATTAATATATTAGTATACTATTCTTTTACACAAATTTAGTGTTCAATAAATTTTACATGATTAATTTTTTCTGTTGCGTTTCCTGGTTCGGTATGTAGGTATAATTTTCTCGGTATGTAGGTATATTTTTATTTATTATCAACTTTTGTATTTATGTAATATGTTTTTTAGATTACTGAATGATGACACACATTATGTGTCGAAATGTTTAATGGAATAAATAATTTTTCTGTTTAATCTGTTCCTTAATTCGACGATTGGGCTGCAAAAATATTTCAAATATATATCTATATATATTTATAGGAATACATCCGAATCTAACCATGCAAACATATTGAAATACTCAGAAACCCCCTTCCATGTGCAAGTGAAAAAATAACAATATCCTTAAATTACACATTGAGAAACCGAAGCGGACAAATTGCGATCGTCTTCGTAGTTTCCTGTGATCAGTAATCAAACAGCAAACAAAATTACAGAGTCAGCCGGTACATATGCATGCCAAGCGAAAGCATGGCAATAAGTGCTCATTACGACCGCTTTCAAAACCATGATAACACACCGAAACTAATATAACTTTTTACAGAGGAAAAACGAGGTACTACATTGTGAATTTTATTCCATCTGAAAACTATTTTTACCACTGTCGGAAAAGTTTGCATAGCCGAACATTACGACGCACTGATAACATGGACAAACTTTTATGGACGCTGTATGTATTACGGTTGCTTACGCGAAATGTTTAGATGTAATGGATTTTTATGACATAATTAAATTAGCTGTGGAACGAATGTTTTAGAACAAATAATATGTTTGAATGGAAACATTATTCTATCATTTTACATAAATAGATTTTTTTAAGTAAAATTTCTTTAGGCGCGACAAGGGTGTAAATCCGTACAAATGCAACGGAAGGGAGTTACGGCAGATAAGATAAGATAAGATAAGAGTGGAGTGCCAATGATTCATCATTCGCTTTCGATGATATCATTTCTATACGGGTCGATTCTGATTGAGTTAATAAAAAATGTCTGGATCGGAAAAATATTTCATCCCGTCCCCCATAAATAATCATAGTGCAAATAATAAAGCAAATGAAAAACCCAAGCAAAAAAAAGTAATTTGTATTATTCGTAATAACTATATATTTTTGAGGTTATTAGAATGGAAATTGATACTACAACTGTTCAAAGAATGAAACTGTATCACTAGCGAAAAACTAAAAAAAAAACAAGCAATCAATGATTGTATGTTAATTTTAATTACATGAAGTTCTCCCAACACAATTACATGACAAGTGAAATTATGAAAACAATATTTACTTAGGCGTTGTTTAGCATAATGTTTATCTGCATTTTCATACATATTAAAAATATTAGGGCAGTACAGCTTTATTCTAGCATGCCGAAGATGTATCTTATTCAGAATTTTATCTCAGGCACTTTTGGAAGAGGAAGTCAACGTGTTTTTTTGTTTATGTTGGTTATGAAGTATTACAAAGTTGCATATTTTAATAAATAATGAAAAATAAATTGATATTCAGATTTATTACTCTAAACAAGAGATCAATCACAATAATAGTTTGTGTAGCTGTGTATCATTTATGTACAGATATACTTTATAATGGACATCTATGCAGTTTATTCATTGCTAGTGTTAATGAAATTATTCAAGATTGTTATATTACAGCAGTCCACTGTGTGAACGAATGTTATAGAGTTTATCAATCAGCAATTACTTTATTTCTCTAATAAAAGTTCAAGTAGTAGATGCTAATTCCAATAACAAACCAATCATGTCATATTTGAAGTATGACTTTATTTGCATTATTGTTTTCAAATATTATGAATATTTTTAATGCTATTATAAATTTATAATTTATTATAATATAAATATGTATAATGGTTGACATTAAAAAAAGTGTGCATCACGAATGGTACCATATTACTGATGAACATTATTCAAAATAGTTATGTGGTGTATTTATTTTTAACTTAAATGCCATCTCGTACAGTAGCAAAAAAGTTTTATTTCAATCTCGTGTGAACCTTACTGTTTTTTTAAATATGCAGATAACTGTTCACCTACAAATATAAGTCAAATTTAAAATTTATCTTCCTAAAACCTACGTGACGCCAAAAAATATGTAACTTATTACCAACACTTTTCTAGATCAGATTTTTTTTTTATATCCATAGAATTGGTTTTCTTGTTCTTATATTCATTAGTTCTACTCAGAATATATTTAATGTTTAACTGATTTAATGATTTTTAACTATAAATTAATCTGTCAAATTCTCAACATAATGTTTATTATAAAAATCAAAAGTTTTATATTCGAATACATGAAAAGAATATGCAGTGTCTTTATAATTTTACTATAATAAAATTTTAGCACTTTGTGTGTTAATTCACCAACATTTCCAGATTTACATGAATGATACGGAAGAGCGCTAAGTGCATATTCGCCCTCAAGCTCTGTAATTAAATTTATTATAATTAAAAAGGAAATGAAAAAAGGGAACAAAAATATGTTTGTCACTAGATATCTTTCTGAGTCGCGCATTCGTAGAAAATTATCGTGAATTAAGGCTAATGCTAATGCACAAAATTATTATTAATGTGAACTAATTTGCACATGATTAAATAGAAATTCGATATTTTGTAATAAGTTGCAAGGTAGTTTGCTATTATTTTATATTTTCATTAGATCATCGCTATAATAATATATGGTACAAAGATGTGTTTTTAGTTTTAAACCTTAGCTACTTCAATAACTCTCTATGAAATTCATATTCATTCTAATAACTAAGCAAAATTTGAAGCAAGAATTCAACATGTATTCAATAAAAAAATCCAAAAACAAGTCAAAAGCTCTAATTTTAATTTTTAAAATTTTCAAGTTAGATAGTAAAATAATTTTAGTTTTATTACTCGACGAGATACGTCTTATTCGCATTTTTGTATATATTTCGTATTTTTTAATGTTTATATTCAACTTTGATAGAAGAAGATGATACTAGTTTAAAAAAAAACAGTATGTACTACCTTCTGAAATTTATAAATATTTACACAATGCATATATATTACATACACAAATCTTTATGTGAAGTTTTAAAACAACTTTTCTATGTTTAGTCAAAATTATGTTATCTGACATGTGATCGCACATGTTTATTTTTATCATTTAAATGCAGAATTATTGCTTATTATCCAAAATTATATTCATTTAATGTCAATCAAAATAACTCATAATAAAAAACTAATGTTTTTTGTTATTAAAAAAAAGAAACTAGTGGTGTTTGGCATCGTGCCTTGAGGCAAATTGCTGAAACTTTCATACCTTAATCAAATTCGAAGAATATTAAATGTTTTCAACTAGAATATTATTTATAATGTAACTTTCATTAAACTTATTTTATAAAAAGTGAATAAATAATACTTAATCAATCAGGTTTAAAATAAAGAACATTGTATAATATTTCTAAGCATTATTTTAACAGAATTGCAAAGTTAAAATTATTTATTTGAAGTATATAAATGATTTTTCGATTTCTAGCTAGAATTAAAATTATTTTTCGATATTCAAACTTTTTTATTTGAAAATTGATTGATTTTCCTAAAAGCGGTTGTTTTATAAACACAAGCAAAAATCATTCAAATTGGATGCTTAGTTATCTCAAAAAACTTTCATTTGCTTTGCACATTTAGCTCCGTATCTCCAAAATGGCTGGACCTGCCTTTGCCGAAATCTAATCACCACTTCTCCGCATTATTATGAATCGATTTTTTTTATTTATTCAAATCGGTAGATCCGTTTTTTTAAAAACTTTTATTTATAGCACGTTTTGCTCTAAATCTCCCAAGCCGCTAAGCCTGGCTTTGCCAAAAACTAATCAACACATCTCCCTATCAACAGGAATCGAATGCTTATTGAACTTTTCAAATTGGTTTATTCATACGCCCAAAATCGTCGACAAAAAATTGTCTTCGCATATACAAACACATCAATTTTTTCTGAGGTATGCCAAAATGTTCAAAAACCTCTGAAACGTAAAGATATGCAAAAAAATTATTTTTTGATTTTTCACCTATTTCTATAATTTACTCTACGGGAAGTTAATAATAATGATAATAATAAGCCGTTTGTTAACTTATAATTTATAATTAATATACTATACACATATATATTTAAACAGATTCTATTTTCTGATTATATTTATATAAAAATTGCATTTGATATATAATATATATATATATATATATATATATATATATATATATGATTTGAAGTAGATACAGCGTGAATAAATTCATTATGTTACATTGTAAATACGTATGAATTTCAAAGCTAAAATTTATACGAATATACAAATTCGCAATAATTGCAGCAAACGTTTCGCGTTAATTAAGATCTGGGTAGTACTTTTGGCGTTTTAATTATCTCATCAGCATTAAAGATGTTTTAAAAACATTAAAGCGACACAATTATACAAATGTTTTTAATCATCATAAAATGCTTCCATCGGCTGCAGGCAGGACTCGAATGCACGTGAAAGGAGAAAGGTGCGAGAAAAATGTATTTTAATTTGATGCGTTGTAAGCAATTTAATAATTGCAATCGCTAGTAAATAGAAGACTTTACTTGCGTTTTAATAGAAAGAAAATAATTGGAAATGCGTCGACTCTTCAGCTTTTACTCTGTCATTGAAATTCATGGTTTTATTTTCAGAACTACTTCTGAATTTATGTTATTTTAAAACCTAATGTTTTCACGCAAATTAAAAAATATGTATGATTTCTGTAGCTATATATATCAAACCCACTTATGTACTTATATGTATCAAATAACTTCAGAATTTTTGCATTTGCATAATATAATATAATTATATTATATTATGGTGTAATTATATCATATTATATAATACACCATTTACACAAAATAATACACCATATACCTTCTATTTTCTTTCAGTGTTAAACTTCAAACTAATTAAGTACGCGTTTTCATTCAATAATAAGTTAACTAAAATACTTTCATCAATTGTAAGAATTATTAGTGAGTATATATATATAAAAACATATATATATATATATATATATACATAGTATATTTGTGAGTATATGTATAAAAACTGTGTACGCTCTTATGTACTTTCGTAATTATAATCATTGCTACAGATACAGATTTCAATATTAAGTTTTATATTTTTTTTATTTATTTTAATAAGAATAATGAGATGATGAGGGTAATTTTTTTTTTGATACAAATTATTGGATCAAGTTAATAGACCATGATTTTTATTTTTTTTTAATTTAAAATCAATTAAAATTTTTTGCATATCTTCACGTTTTGAAGGTTTCTGAACATTTTGGCATACCTTAGAAAAAATGGATGTATATGTGTGTATGTGTGTGCGTGTATGTTTGGATACAATTTTTCGTCCACGATTTCGAGCACACGAATCAATTGATTTGAATGATTCAAACATTCAATTCTTATTGGTGAGAAGACGTGCTTTAGTTTTGGTGAAGACAATTTCAGCCGTTTCGAAGATACGGGGCAAGAAGTGCCAAAAACGATAATTGAGTTTTTGATAGAACGGAGAACCGGATTTGAATTCAATAAACATTTTACTTGTATTGATGCAATGAAGAATTGGTAAAATTTTTGGTGAGGCAGGTCTAACGGTTTAGGGATACACAGGAAAAAGTGAAAAAAAAAGATACTTGGCGGTCAACAATGATCATTAGACATATGCACATCAAATTATCAGATTTATTATATAGGGTTTAAACAAGTGGACTATTTTTCTAGGTTCCGTACCAAGATTTAATTTTTAAATTTCACTTGTACGGTTCAAACAAATTTCAAAATTTTCAGATTTTTTTTCAAAATTTTCTAATATATAAATTCTAAATTTACAATTCAGTTTAAAGATGTATATATTTCATATGCGTGATTTCACTTGTAAGAAATATATCCTCAGGTGGAATCATTCGGCTTCTGTTTAATGTAGAAATTTTCAAGTGTTTTGAGGAATAAGATCGTCACTGTATATTATATGAACGAATAAATAGATAGTAATAATAATTTTGTCTTTAAAATATTTAAAACAATTGTTATTAATCATTGATCAAAATGTATTGCTTATTATTATTTTTTGCTCGAACATTTAATTCTGGTACGGGATATTCAAGCAATTTGCCTTAAAGCACGATGCCATGTACCATTAGTTTATTCATCAATAATTTTGTTAATTTACCAGTTAGCTAGGATAAAAAAATTAAATGACAATTTGATCATGCGTCTGCGTGGAAATACAATAACGTAAACTTGTTCGAACAAACATACTTCATCCTTCTTCGTTTGGACTCTATCTCAAAATTGGCTGTTATGACGACTCTCCTTACCTGGCACAGTCGTACCCAGTCTTCTCTACTATTGCTATTATTTATCATCTGAAGAGATTTAAGATGTTTGAACTAGATTTATATGTTACGAAACAGTTTACGTTAACAGTTACGTTAGCAGTTACTTATTTCTAATATGTTTGTAGTAAAGTCCAGATTTCTGAATTCATTCAATTCAACCTATTTCTGGATAAAATATTTATTATGCATAAAATTTCAATTACCTTTCTCCAAATATTTACTCAATGTCTTTATGAGATATCTATCACAATGCTTTTATATGCGTATCATTCGCGGCACGTTTTTACATCTGACACATACGCACATTCTTTTTACTACTTATTTGCTCTAATTTACATACATCCTTTTTCCATAAAAATTTCCTTTCAAGGATTCTGGCTGGCACCGTACTGAACACTGGCTTTTCGTCCTTAACGGATTCCTGCCTCCTATAAAATGTGTATCCTAGCGGAATAATCCTCAGAGTATATATACGGGTTGTGTGAGTATACACACTCGAAATTGTAGTGACATGTAAACAGCCTAAAATCTACTATGTCTGTATGAAATATTTAATTTCAGACTAATAAAACTTATAATGTATAAGTAGCTATTCAATTTATTCCATATTTTGTAGTCAGCGTTATATTACATTCATTACTTTGATTTAGAATTTCGCAAGATTTAGCTTTATAATAAAAAGTATGAAATTTCCATGCAAATTATTATATTATTGAGGCAATAAGCTGAATATACAATTACCAATATATATGCTTTATTATTAATTGAAAATTACATTAAATATTTACAAGGTTTTTCATCTTTGTAGTGAGCAAGTAAGCCATATACATGTAAAATGCATTTCCATATGTATGTAAGAGTGTAAAGTTTTCTTTAAATAGTATGGTGGCGGGTATTGTATTTTATAGCAGCAGTTAATCAATCAAGTATTTTCACTTACTCCAAGATTTCCAGTAGATTAATCCACTATTCTTTAAGAATTTCAATTTATCTGCTTGAAGTGAGTACATCGTAAAGTGCACAAATTTCACACCGAAGAAAATATACTTGAATGCATTAGATAATATATATATATATATATATATATATATATATATATATATATATATATATATATATATATATATATATATATATATATATGTATGAATTGTTTAAATAATATTTCTTATACACGAGTCACTAAAAATTGAGTTTATATTAATATTAATAAAAAAAACATGTTTGTTATTATTATAGATTTCTATGGTATTTCTTGAGTTCAATTGATGATTCGTAAGTAATAATAAAAATAATCATAATTATGTTTACACTGTAATCCAGTTTATATATATATATATATATATATATATATATATATATATATAAACAATTTATATATCCTATCACTAGTCTTTGACTATGAGATAGGGCTGGGTTTAAATCGGATCATGATAGAATATAGAATAGGTGTCGCTTGAAAACAGTAAGTAACACATTGTGTTTCCGCAATATTCAAAATTATGTTTTCGAAACTGAAACTAGTCGGTTGAAATAATATATAGTTTATTTTTTGCACCGAAGCTTTCTGAACCTAATGAGTTCTATGGGACGATTCTCGTTCGTTTTAGCCTTGCGTATGCGTTATCAGAGTTTTTAAAAATGTTTTGAAAATTATTAGCTTAAATAATTTTCTCAAGATATATTGAAACAAAACAACATAAAATTTTTTTAGATTTTTAAATCAGAAAATATTTAAAAAATATTAATTATCACAAAGAATATGACAAACGTAAAAATTAAATGAATTGGCGTCTCCACCGTATTTTGAAAATAATGTAAAAGTGAATGAATTTTCTGGAAATTTAGTTTATACATTAAGTTGCTGAGTTGGTTAGATAAGCACTATTTTTAATAAATTTTAAGCTATAGTATAATAAATAGTGCGAATTGATGCAATATATACACAAATGGCTAGAAATAAAAATAAAAGTTAGAAATTGTTAAAACAATTCTCGTCCCAAAACCACTCGAACAAATATTGTTAGAATATTTAAAAACAAATTATTATTTAACAAAATCTGCTACAATATTTAGTTATCAACAAAGTTGATAAAACTAATCTGTATAGTTAATAGTGTTTATGAAAGAGAATAAGAAAATTGGAAAAAATTGATTATAGAAAAAATTACTGTCATGATGTTAAATTTAATCAAAAATTGGTGAAAGTTTGTAGATGTCATGGTATTCTACAAAATGTATTAATATAAATTTGCTAGTAATTTTATGTATATATTAGGATAGATATTATCAATTGAGTAAAAATATATTGCATTTATTATTTTATTTTGTTCAAATAATAAATAAAGTTTGTTTGATAAAAAATTGTTTCTGATTATAACATTTAACACTCTGAGTATAGAATTGCCCAATGCTTCCACTTCAAACAGCTTTAACGGTGTATGTAGCAATAAAAAATATGATATTAATATGACTAAGAACAATATTCAATTAATTCATAGTGCTTAT
This sequence comes from Ctenocephalides felis, assembly GCF_003426905.1. NCBI lineage: Eukaryota > Metazoa > Arthropoda > Insecta > Siphonaptera > Pulicidae > Ctenocephalides > Ctenocephalides felis. The sequence continues at coordinate 33,215,759 of NW_020537646.1, forward strand.
TTTTTAATTTTTACGAAGCAAAAAATAATGTAAGAAATATGTATTAGGAAAAAAAAGTTTGAGAAAGTTCCCTTTCATTGTGTGAGCCGGATTTATTTGATGGTTCCGCCCCACCTTCGCCATACACAGAAAGGATTTGGTTCATGTAAAGCTGCTCTCAGATTTTATTATCACTAGCCGGGTACTCCAGCAGAATGTGGCCCCCTCTTTACGTTATATTATGTGATTGGAGTATAGAATACAGGCACGCATCGGTTTATTGAAAATTTTATTTAATTTGATGTAAGCGCTTTAAAATTTGATCGTAATTAATCAATTAATCAATAAAAATATATATTTGAAAAAAAAACAAAATTTGATGAATAATAGGCTTTGTTATTTCTAATTACTATTAAATTAATTCAAACTATTAATAACTACAAATAAATCAAATGCGCAAGTTATGAATAAAGTTTGTAATGAAAAATTTCAAAATACATGAAACCTGAAACTTGTGTAATGTTTTATGCATGTGAGTCAAATTTTTTGTATACATCATCAGGTATAGTCTATAAATATCTTGAATTTGATAACATATGCATTAGAAATGCATTATATTCGCTGCCATTGTTCAATAACATTCTTTAGGTTTAATAAATTTTTAGTATTTTTTCCTCGAAAAAGACTAAAATTCTTAGTCAAAATATATGAATTTTAAAATGAATTATTATTGAAATGAATATTATATTTAATAAAAATATCTAAAATTGTTAGTCATAATTGAATTAGACAATTTATTTATACCAGTTTCGACAATTAAAAAAACAAAAATAGTAATAACATTGATCACCCTATATAACCATATAACGATAAGAATATTAACCTGATAAACTTCAATCCAGATATATTTATACTATCTATGTGCTATTAACATTTGTTTCAGATCAATTTAATCATTACTAATTTAATTAAAAAGTTTAACAATACATGCTTTCCTTATTCATATAAACTAAAATTAATTATTGCATCTTATTGAAACAAATTCTGTGTTATTCTTTCTTGCTAATTGGGATTATAAGATTTTTTGAGTAAAAAATAGATTTGTTCTTCAAACTAATACCCATGCTTTGATATTCAAATTTAAGGGAACGACATTATTAAATAAATATGTAATAAATATATTTATAAAATGACTGTATTATGATTGTTATTGAAATCCACAAAAACCTAATTAATAACTAATACGAATAGAACATTAGAAACAAATCCCTAAGAATAAAAAATTCTCATAATATATTGTAACTGCTCCATAACATAATAAAAATTAGATATCAAACCTAGACATATTTCAAATTGAATGACTTATGAATTTATGGTTATTAAATAAAACCACAAAAATATGATTAATAAAGTTGAACGAGCAGAATCCACTGCAATAGGTTCTGTGGGTGATATGAAATACAAAAACTCTCATTCAATAACATAAAGTAATTGTTTTATTTTTCATTACAACTTGTGTACATGAAAGTTCGATATTAAACGTAGACATGCATCGAATTAAATGACATTTACAGTGCAGCCTATTGTGTAATGCACAGTCGGACAGCGAATAATAGAATAAATATCGTATAAATAATAACTGAAATACGCAAAAAGAAATAAATATAAATATAAATAATTCGCATTCCCCATCCCTCCGTCGGTTTGACATTTTTATGCGTAAAATCCCGTTGACACGTATAAGCGTACTTTATTGGTCCAATAGGTGCGTTACCCGCATTTGTGTAGGTCTATAAATGGCCCAATATTTATGGAGGAATATTCGTATAAATGTGCTTATGGCTCAAATGAAAGTCACCGCACATATACTAAAACCCTAAATGTTTGCTTTTACCTTCATATATTTGTATGAGGAAATTTTATTGTGCAAATCATGCAAACTAAAATCTGAGGATATACGAGTGAGGCAACTTTTCTACGAGAGATATAAATAGTGAACTATAATTAGTTTTATGATAAAAATACTTGTCGATACGATTTTTATCGTGTTACGCAAACACACAAATATTGATTAAATTTGTCCCTTTGCTTTGCCCTTTTCATTTCTGAATTTTTTTCTTATAATTAATCTTTTCATGTACATACAATCGTGCTTAGCTATGACATAAAAAAATATTCATAATATGTAGTGAATGCTTAAATTAATTAATAAGTGCATTTTTAACATCCCGTAGGGTAAATTATAGTAATGGGCTAAAAATTGAACATGAAATTTTCTGCATATCTTCACGTTTAAGATGTATCTGAACATTTTGGCATACTTGTAAAAAAATGAATGTGTGTATGTGTGTGTGTCGAGAAAATTTTTTGTCGACGATTTCGGGCGTACGGATTATCCGATTTGAATGATTCAAAAAACATTCTATTCCTCTTGATGAGGAGACGTGCTGATTAGTTTCTGACGAACACAGCTCCAACGGCTTCAGAGATATGGAGCAAAAAGTGCTAAAAATGTCAGTGTTTGAAAGAACGAATCAACCGGTTTGAATGATCCAAATGGTGGTGATATGATTTTGGCAATGGAAGGTCCAGTCAATTCGGAGATATAGAGCTGATTGTGCAAAAAATGCTGTTTTGAAAGAAATAAGCTTCCAATTTGAATAATTTAAAAAAATCAACTTGTGTTGACGAAACGATTTCTTTTGGGGAAAACAATATTTTTTTTTATTTAATTTTTTTTTTCAATATTCAAAAAAAAGTTGTTTTAATATCGAAAGATAATTCAGATTTCAATTCTAATTCTAGCTAAAGTTTTGATTTTAACGTTGCATATCAGTTTATATAATTCCTACAAACATTAAACAGTGTCCTTCATTTTAAATTCGATTAATTTACTTCGTTACTTACTTTTCTGTAAACATAAATAAGTTGCAGTATTTAAAATAATCTATTTGAAAACATTTAATATTCCTCGAATATTTCGTTACGGTTCGGGAAGTTCCAGCAATTTGCCTTAAGGCACGATGCCATACATAACTAGTTAAAGTTTAATCTTGTATTTTATAAACTACATTTTGCTTTTATTGATAATGCACCTCTAAATATGAATATCGAAAAAAATATCACAAACATAATATCAAAACTATATCATATAAAATGAGTTTAAGAGCAAACACTTAAATATTATCATGTGAAATTTGAAATGCAGAATATTTGCAATATATCTTATGACTTTGCAAAGATTTACATATTTATAAACTTATAAAAAACAATCGACAAAAAAATGTTTGCACATCTTTACGTTTCAAGACCTACTGAACATTTTACCTTAGCATACATTAGAATTTGGTGTATGTATGTGTGTGTATGCTTGGCTACAATTTTTCGTCGACGATTTCGGGCTTACAGATTATCCGATTTAAAAGGTTCAAAAAACATTCAATTCGCATTCGCAATTCGCATATTTCTTACAAAGGCAGGTCTTGCCGTTTCGGAGTTACGAAGCAAATATTAAATTATATACAAAGATTTAAGTTTCATAAATTCTAAAGCTCACTTATATATATATATATATATATATATATATATATATATATAAATATATATGCAATTCAGTTAATATAATAATGAAAACTGTGAGATATGGCTCTCTAATGCATGATGAAATGTGAAATAAAACCCTTCATTCTAAATCGGCTTGATTAGGTTTTATTTATTCTCATTTTTTGTAAACTTTCGTACACGTCGTCGTATAATTTATAATCTTTTATGTTCCATATGTATATGAATAATGAATATAGCAGTATTTATAGTAATCTAATTGAAAGCATTTAAAACAATTATTACTCATTGATCAATTATTGTTGATTATTGATTATTTTTATTCCTCGAATTATGATACGGAAAGTACTAACAATTTTTCTTGAGGCACAAAGCCAAACACTAGATTAATATTATTGCTTTAGTAAAATCTGTAATTGTTTGAAAGCAATTGATTTATACATAACTCCTGGTGTAGAAAAATATAAAATATAATAATATAATTTACTGAAAACACAATATGTTTAAATAAATGTACCAAAAATAATTAATTTGATATACCAAAAACCTAATATTATTCGTTCAGTCAGCCTTGAAATTCAAAAACCAATTTACCAAAATCACTTCGAGCAGTATTTTTCAAATATATATTTTATACGCATTTCCATGTTCACATTTAAAATATATAGTCAATTCCGAATTAACTCATAGCTAATTAAAATATATTTACTATAGCAATTGTTATTTGTGCAGTATTTTGAAAATTAATGGAATCTCTATAAAAACAATGTAGGTACAACATAAATGAAATACAATTTACAACTAATTTACAAAAACAATCCTGGGCGTGCACATTTATATATATATATATATATATATATATATATATATATATATATATAATATATATGTATATACGAGGTCTGTTCAAAAAGTTTTCGTAATTTTCGTTTTTTCAAAAAAATATTTATTTATTCGTCTACATTAATGTGGTCCCCTTCAAAGTAGTCCCCCCCAGATATAATACACTTATGCCAGCGTTTTTTCCAATTTTCGAAGCACCAAAAATCGCCGAGCTCAGAAAAACACGTCGAACCTTAGCGACTACCACAGACAAAGTAAACAGTGAATATAGCTGAAAATTTCATCATACTTTAGGGGCATGTATACCAACACAATAAAGAAAAAATTTTGACAATCAGACACTCCAGACCCGCGAAATTTAATTATTAGTAATTCCGGGTACTTTTTGAACAGACCATGTATATATAAATATATATATATATATATATATATATATATATGTGTGTGTATATAATATTCACTCTTAGTTTTAAAATAAAGCAGTTTATTTCACCAAACACATTGTACCTGTCAAAATATTTCTATTTACTTCTATCGGATACCGACCTAAGTTATATCGTCGTTTATCGGAAAACTATCTAAATCTATAACTAGAACAAAACAGACTGTATCAAAGTGTGATGAAGAAAGTCAACTCATGGTATCTGAAAAAACAAGAAACTCGAAGAAGTTTATGCGAACAAAACCTTAGCCTTAACTTAACTGTTTAACAGTTTTTTTTGTAGATATCTGTGCCCACGGCTCACTTTTTTCGCATCCTACGTAGATCAATGTTTGTGTGTCGCTCCCTGATAACAAAAAAACTTTGCCTTACTTTGCGAAGAAATTTCACACACGTTGCGGACACATAAACTGCCGCCTGATATATGCCAGAAACAATTTCTTACTAAATATATTTCACATGGATGAAAGATTGATTTCATGAAGAAGATTTTGTACTTTGAACTTGGAGGTAAATTTTGCGATAGAAATAGTACCTTAATAAAATTATGTTAACATTTTATAGGTTATTCATTATAATTATATAATATCTTATTTGCGTTGAGTACCACATTTTTTTCTGCATAATTGATCTTGACCTCTACGATTTAAAAAAAAATTGGTACCAAATTTGAAATCTCTCGAGATAAATCAATCGATCAATGAAATATATTTCAATAAGTATAAATATGTACATAATATTTCTCATTTCGTTCGGATATTTACCCGTAGGTATAGTATCCGTCATTCTAGTAAAACAATAAGTATTTAGATTATAAAAGCTATGTCATAACTGTATGACAAAAAACAAGAAAATGAAAATTTTCTACCAAAAATTACATAAAAATATTTATAATAATAAATAATTACATAGAAAGAAAAACAGAACAAAAGATTTATTAGCTCTGAAGAAAAATCAGTGACGACCCAAGTATCATTTGCTGCTATGGGACAAATTATATTTATTAAAAATTTATATAGAAATATTAATTCGGATCGTGCATATGGCTTTCGGTAAACATTATATTTTTGACGCTAATTAATTATTAAAAAAAAATTTTTTCACCTTTGCCTCCCACTTATTTTTTTTATCAAATAACCTTATTACGCCCACATTAACAAATTATGTATATAATCCGCGTAAATGTGAAGTTAAATGTGTAGTAAATCAGATAGAAAACATTTTTTATTTGTAATAAACAACTTAAAACAGAAATTTAGTTCTTCCATATACTTTCCACTTTTTCCAAACAAATATTGTCAAGTTTATAATAAAAATAAAATCCAGTCAATATGAGCGCAATATTGGTAATAAAAGCTCAAAATTTGAAATTTGAATTTGATAATAACATAATTATCTTCATTCGTTTTTACTCATCTTAGATTCATTAACTACCAGTAATATAGTCTTAAGTTTTTAGAGCAACCTACAAATAAAAACCATTTTGTCCATATACAATATATGGACAAAATGACACAAGATAAGTACATAGTGAGATACTTATTTTTAAAATTAGTCTTAGAAACGTAATAAATCTTAGAAATTAGCCTTGTTTGATACATCAGAACAGAAGCATGATCCTCTAGAATACAAATCTTACATTGTAATCAACCTTCACCATCTTAGAAACGAAAAAGAGATCTTTTCAAGTCTCTTTTTACCGGTGAATTAGTTAGAGTAGAAGGTAAAAGCTAATCACCTTTAACAGGTTTCAATTATTTACTTTTAGGTCTTGAAATAACTTATCCGTGGACATAGTGCTGTCGTTTTGGTTATTTTATGACAATGTCATTCTATTTAAAAGTGAACAAGAATTAAAAAACAATCAAAATTACATTGAATACCTAATAATTGCAATAAAATTTATTAGAATCACTAGCACTGGCATCGTTTTATTGCTATTGATAAAAAATGATTACAAGTAACAAAAACAAAGTCTCCAAAAATGTGAAAAATCCATTGTCAGAATAAACATTTGAAGACGCGATATACGTTTAAATTGATTACTGCCACAAGATTGTGACAATCACGATCAACGTCGGATAAGATTCTGTTTATGGCTTTATTCATATTATACAGTCGCGGAAACGTTACTAATCTTAGCCAATTTTTGAATGAAGACACTGTGTCATCTTTACCATGTATACCATTTTGTCGGTATTATCCCTAAAAGATTACATTGCTTTATGTTTTAATAAGTCACTAGATAAAATTAAATTTATATACCCAAATTGGCGTTAATGGAATAACGAAATAAAAATAGCAGAAAAAAGTGGTTTATTTCACTAACTATATAAATAAAACGAATCAATCAAACAACAACAAGATAACACGTTTAAATTTATCATTTACCATCTAATCAAAATCGCGATCTGGAAAAATACAATTTTCCGCAATTGCGAGCATCGCTTTTTCGCTCCCCTTTCTTCGCTAATATACTCTGAATGCGCATTTCTTTCAATGGGACGCCGAAGAGAGATTTTTTTCGAGAGAATCTTTATTCGCCATTTCATGTTTCATTAGGACTTAAAATCCTGCACTAATTAGGTCCTTTTAATAAACATGTCCCTTTTGTACTTGAAAAGCTGGATTAATATCATTTGTCAATAATAAAAGAACAATTTCTTTTGATAAGCTTTACTTCCTTATATCATTTATTGATACAGAGTCGAAATAATAAGGAAGATTCAAAATCAAACGGAATCAAATACTTAAGGTCAAATAGTTATATGTTGAAATAAAAATAAAATAAAATTTAAATAAATATTATGTATAAATATATATACATATATATATATATATATATATATATATACTATTGTAAGTTTATATGAAACTGCCGATATTACATTGCAATATATAACATTGCAAAATGTAAACTATATTTAAGTTACAAAAAATTAATTTTATCTCTAAAACTAATTATAATGTATTTAGTAGAATGATATTATTATTGTTTAAATTTTGTAAATGAATTATTTATATTTCGAATATGTCGAGGAGCTAATGGCTAGTTGTAACAGGGGTAAGTAGTAACAGGCGTTTGGATCTTGACAATAAAACTTTTCTTTTAATTATTTATAAAATATATGTAATTATTTTTGAGGAATTTGGTAGAGGGATAGCAATAGCATCTATTGATCTTTATTTCATAGAACTATAATCAATGGATCTCAAAATATATTAATTTAAAAAAGCATACTAAATGTCTATAGCTCCCCTAATGTAAGAACGTTAAAAAATATAAGCTGAATAATGAAAGTCAAGTTTAATTTAAAACACGTTTTAAGTTTAGTTATACTTGAAAATAAATATTTTCAACAGATTTTATTCTGATCCTTAAAAACGTTAACAAAATAGTTAGAGCTATAATTTTTTTCAAATTTTATATTGACAATTTTGAAAAACATGTGAGAAAAATATTTATAAGAAAATAATACAAATTGTGAGCACTTTTAACGCAAATTGAAAACTATACTAGAATTTCATCTTAGTGACAAATGCAAGTAACATCAAAAAGATCAACACCTATCAAATTTTGATCTTTTTGAAGCGAATTATTTTTGAAACGAAAACTGTAACGTTTTTGTTATTGATACAATATTATTTGAAAGCACTTTAAACAATACTTAATAATACATAGTCATTCAAATAATAATAAGTAAAAAATATTGCAATGAACTAGTTTCAAACTTTCGTTAATAAGCAAATGTAATTAATTTATTCAATATCAATTCTTAAGAAGTGTCTTTACTATTTTTGCAACTGCCTTGAAATCCTGAAGCAGAAGTTTATGTTCTTGCAAGAAAATCCGATTTGCAAATTCTATGCTTTTTTGACGTTCCCAAATATTCTAAATTGTTTCAAAACAATATTGCAAAAAGTTTGCATGCAAATGCATGTTTTTGCTTACTAATAAGTACAAAAATGTTCATTAGCGTTTTCACCAAAACTCCTGAACCGATTTGGATTATTCGAAAATTGTTCAAAATACCTACATTATTAGTTGGTAATAGTAGGTACTAGTTAGTTTTTTGTAAAAGTCTGCAATTAGATTTTAATTAAAATTTTTACTGTGTTAAAGTTCATATCCTCAATATAAGCCTACGTTAGTGATTTAATTATAATATTTAAAAAAATGATTGTTGAATTTATTGCTGAAAATTTTGAGAAGTGTAAAATGCAGCAATAAAATTATATAAATTTAATCTATGAATAATATTAAAAATATGCTCTTTGGGTGCACCATAGACATTTGTTAAATTTTTGATGTGAATGTTTTAATTATTCTGTAATGCAAAAATATATTTTAATATCATCAATATTTGTACTATTCACTGTAAAACTAGTATATTGATGATAAACTCAAAGTATTTTCATTAAAAATCAATTAAGCGCATTTCATTTTACGTTCATATTCATTATCAAAATAATTCATTGCGCAGCAAGAAAAATCAAATATAAAATAGAACGCAATAGTGCGCGAATTAATAACAAGCGTTTGTGCATTGTTACATTATTTACAATTTCTTTATTTTATTGCAATAAGCAAGAGCTTTTGCTTTAGTCTCTAGAGTGCTGAAAGCTGAAAACTTCTAAAAGCTCACTACAAGCGATAGAAAGTTTCATAAGCCAGATTTAATTTCAGCAGAATTCATATTATTTACATTGCGCTTTATTATCATCAAGCGGAGCGCACATAGGCGCGGCGCAGACAATACCGGGAGAGATGTTTAAATTTCACTAGGAAAAAATTGTTTTGCAATTAGTTACAATAGAAAACAGGAATTTTATATGGAACATATTAAAAACTAAATACTTCATTCCTAGTTAAGTTTTCTCTATAGGTCTTTTGAATCATTCATGTGCTACCGATAAAATTTAAGTCTCCAAGAGATATAAAAAAAGAATCGAAAAATAATTTTGGCAATGAAAAATATTTCTTAAAAATCAAATTAAATTATATTTGAAAGCAATTTAAATATTACTTGTAATTACCTGAATGATATTTCAAATCCTAAAAACTTAGAATGCAATGTCTTAATATAAGTAGATATTTAAGGCATAGTTGCAAGTAAAATATCTTAAGATGTCGATCAAATTAATAAAGATTATAATTAATATAAATCAATAAATAAACATAAATCTTGGTAAATCTTGGCAACTCATAAATGTGAACAAAATTTGTACTTATTTTTGAAACCTCTGTAAAATTTCTGATAATTCAATGATAATTTTTTACTGCCATATGGCATTTTTTAATTTTTTTATTGAATCCCCAAAACCGTTGGACCTACCTTCTAAAAAATCTAACTATTTTTTCATTTCACAGGTGAAATGTTTTATGAATCATTGAAGTTCATAACACCGATCTCTCAAAAACTGATGGGCTGATTCTGCAGTAAAAAAGACTGATGTAAAAGCAAGGCTATGTTATGTGGTATATTTCATACAAAATTATACTAAATACTGTCATAATACTATGCATTTGCTGTACGATCAGCGGTTTTACACATAGAATGCAACTTCAACCATTAAATAATATCACAAAGATCTAGTTGTCATAGCATCGTTTTTTTTTACATCAGTGCGTTTCCTACGTTAGATTTTCTATCTAAAATGCAATAGAAATTGAATGTTTTTTTTATCTATTCAAATCGATTGATCTGTGCACTCGAGATCGTGGTAGAGGCATGAATTTCGCCCGGTTTTTGAAGCGCTGTATAAAGTAAACAAATAATATTTTTGCTATCGATTTTTTTTATCATTTGTTTATTGGTATTTTATTATTACATAAAAAATTATTAAAAAAAATAAAATTCACCAAGTTATGAGCAGTCAAAGTGGGGACTCAAAAAAAAGAGGGTGTCCTGGCGTGCATGATTCCAACCCTCCTGGTGATCATAAAACATAAAAAATAGATGGATTCTTAATTATTATAGATGCCGCTATCGTATGATTCTTGGATAAGTTAAAAAAAAATTGTTTGAATAGCGGCAGTTTGAACAAAATAATATTTTTCATGTTCTTTAAAACAATTCCGATTTTTTTAAAAATACTAAATGAAAAGTTATAGTTTTGGGCAAGGTCCACGCGATAAAGCGATGTATAGAGAAGATCTTCTCCTAATTTGAAGTAAATCGGTTCATTAGAACTCGAGATATCCTTACCGCCAGCTCGAAAAAAGTAGTTCCGAGAAAAACGCATTCAAAGTTTTGATTCTCGGTCGGACACGAACCGAGGTCACGTCACTAAAACAGCTATAACTCAGGAAATAATAGTGATTTGAAAAATCCTTTTAATGAAATATTTTTGAATAACTGAACTTTGAAAATATGAAAAAAAAAATCGATTTTTTCAAAATTCTACAGTAGAATACCCCCTTAAAAGCAGACATAAAACCATTTTTTTTAAAGAATACCAAAATGTTCAAAAATCTTTGGAACGTAAAGATATGCAAAAAATCATTTTTGATTTCTGGGCGAAATACAATAACTTACCCTAAAAGAAGTTCGATATGTTGTTCGAAATGATCAATGATTTATTTACTTATCATATCATATATGATAAGATTTTTCTTAAAATAATTAATTGATTATTATTTACTTTAGTTAACTTTAATTTTAGTGATTAAAATTTTGTTACAAAAAATTATATTAATTACGACTTGAAGCGTTGTTTAACAAAAAAATATCTATGCGTCACAGTTATTTGAAATTTCGTACGTTTTAGATATAAAAATGAAGATTTATATTTTGAAACTAACATTAAAGGATTTGTCTATGCCACAACAAAATATATGGATTAAAATATTCATAGAAATGTTTAATCAGTTTAGGTTTTTTTTGTATTAACAGACATTTTGAAAAATCAAACTTTACTTTAAATTAGAACGTAATGTTGCTATGAATGGGTATTTGCTTGATGGGCAAATTCGAAATCATATTAGTAATTATGTTGCAAATATAGAATTATATTATTATATTATTATAACAAATTGATTGTATGTCAATCTCATATATATCTTAATATATTGTAACAATACATTCATCGTTTGCGTTACAACCACACAAACTCTTCTCACAACGCCCTTACCTGTGGGAACAGTCATTAAGGACCTTTCCTAACAGGATAATGAATCCTTAACGAAAGAGAAAACATTTAATTCTAAAGGCAATTGACTTGCGGTTACTAACCGTGTACAAAATGGCAAATGACCGCTCCATTCAAGTTGGCGAGTTGTTTAGTATTACTTAACTTTATTACACTTTAAAATAACAATAGGTTGGCTGCGATCCAATCAAATTATCTTCGGATCGCTTCTTGGCAAATAATAGCATCTTCAGCGATCAAGCTTTTAAAGAATGTACATAAGAGAATATACAAATATATACAAATATATATATATATATATATATATATATATATATATATATAGATATAGATATATATTTTTAACTTCCCGAAGGAGAAGTTTATGTTTTCATCAAAAAATCCGATTCACTAATTTTGTGTTTTCTCGACGTTTCAAGCCATTCTGAATCGAATGAGACTAAATTTGGAGAAAGTATGTGTGTGTGTATGTGTATGTGAACAGATTTTTTGCCGTAAATCGACATTTTCTGAAAAACGGCTGGACCGATTTCAATCATTTAAAAGCAATTCGATGTATCTCGATGAAGACTATCCTTTGTCAGTTTTGCGCTACGATCGGCCGAGCCGTTTCTTTGTGAATCGCAGGAAAGTGAAAAATTTTTCGTTCACGTTTTAGCCCGCAATTCTGAATCGATTATAAAAATTCAAAAACTGTTCGTAAGATATTGATTGCGAATGGTGCTGATTAGTTTTTGGTAGAGATCGGCCGGTCTGTTTTATTGTAATAAAGTGTTAAAAAAAATTTTCGATGATTTTTATTATTATTTTTTTGACGATAGATACCATAGTCTTCCAGATCATACTGAATTATTACAGCCCTACGACAACTCGTTTCACTTTAAAAATTCGTCAAAGTTTGCAAAAATTGGTTAAACTTGGAAAAAAGTGTTAAACGTTTCGTCCATATTTAAGTAGTTTAATTTCATCAAAGTTTGAGAAAATGAGTAGTTTTTTTTGACGTTTGTTAAAATTGAAATTAGACGATTTACTTGGTATAACGATAGAGTGCTTGGTCTTAATGAATGTGCTAAAGCATTAAAGTCCTACGGAAACTAATTCAATTATAAAAATTATTTATTTTTGAAAATTTACCCTTAGAAAATATTCCGAGTTAACGTGTCTGTTCGTTTTCAATCTTTAGTCACTCATAAATTAATTTATGGTCTAGTCGATTATTTACACTAGTTATGAGTTATTTTGATTCGGGCAGTAACACCAAGTGAAAAACTAAAGTAGTTGTAAAAACTTGATTTGGCCATTCGTTTCGGACCGTCATTCAGTGGAACAACTAAAAGATTTTATAAAAAATGTAGAAGGAAATCGAAAAAAAAATTATAAATTTATATATAAATACTTACAGAAAATTAATTACACAGAAATATACAACACTATTACACAGTGATAAACCAAGCTATTAATATTTGGAGCATTTAAAACTAATGATTTTTGACAATTTTTTTTGTTACATTCTAGTGTGTGCAGAGTTGTGGACATCTAAAAACTGAATGAATTAAATTGACAATTTTTTTGTGAAAGTGTGAAACTCTTTTTTACCTAAGATACCAAATAAAGAGAACTCATTTTAACAGATTTTTTTCTAGTCAAATTTTTCTGTACTTGCCTTTTTCGAAATACGCTGAAAATGGTATAAAAAACAAGGTGGGTTCCACATGAGTTTTCTCTTTATATGCCATCTCGGGTAAAAAAAATTGAACAGAATTGGTGGTGCTCATATTATGGCGCCTGGCCTACAAAATTGATTATTTTAGTTTTATGAATCAATGACATGAACGAAAGCTTCCTATGCTATAATACACTACATCTATTACTTAATGAAGTGTAAAGTATAGAAAATATTGATTGATAATGACTTGGAACATAATTCACGATTAAGCGGTGACTTCATTGTTAAAGAGCTTGTAACTTTTTATCTAAGTATGAAACTGAAGTTTTACTTTACTATAATAATCTGGGCGTCGATTGAAACAAAAGGAAATTTGACATGTCATAATTTGCAACTTCCCCTAGGATAAGTGATAGTAATCGCATATATTCACGTTTCAAAAATTTCTGAACATTTTGGCATACCTTAGAAAAAATGGATGTATGTGAGTGTCCACGATTCTGAGCGTACAAATTAACCGATTTGAATGATTAAAGCACATTCGATTCCTGTGGATGAAAATTCATGCTGATTATTTTTTTATGATGACAGGTGCAGCTGTTTCGAAGATACGGGGCAAAAAGTGCCAAAAACGGTAATTTAGTTTTTGAGAAAACGGAGTACCCGATTTGAATGATTCAAAAAACATATTACTTGTATTGATAAAATGAAAAATTGGTAAGGCAGGTCTAACAGTTTCGGTGATACAGAGGAGAAAGTAACAAAAATGATATTTGGCTGTACAAAATGATCATTAGACATATGCACATTAAATTAGGAAATATCTTGTAAAGATTGTAATTAGGTGGACTAATTTTGTTACAATTTTTTTGGGTTCCGTACCTAGATTCCGTATTTTCAGATTTTCAAATAAAATTATATGAACGAATAAATAAATAGTAATATTAATTTTGTCTTTGAAAATATTAAAAACAATTGTAATTATTCTTTGATCAATATTTATTTTTTTTTGCTCGAATATTTTATCTGTTAGGGCACGATGCTATACACCACTAGTTATTTTTGTAAACAAATGTTTTATAGTACAATATTTATGAAGATGGAAATTATAATTACAAATAATCGCATTAGTTAACAATAATAAATAGTATGACATGTCAATTTTTTACCGTAATAATAACGTTTATTTAATTTAATAATATTACACTCACAAATTTTGTTTGCACTTTTATCGCAAAATAAATTTTTATAATTTTTTACTGTAACTAATTTGGCAAATTTTATGTTATGTGATGTTATTTGAATTTATTGTTTGAATTGTTCATATTACAGAGAAAATAATGCGTCATTCTGCCAGCTTGTAGCTTCTTAAGCCGGAATTGTTGAATTTTTTCTTGTACGTTCAGATGATCCTGGAGTGGAAACCGATAAGAGTACTTCAATTTTGGATGTGTCAATTTGTGGTATCGATTTTCTGATTGTTTGTTTATGCGCCGATCCAACTATTTCCATATTCGCTAAATCCATTAGGTTGATTACCGTATCCTTATTTGTTATTAGAGGTTTTTCTGCAAAATCCATCGATCCCAATGGTGAACTCAACATGCTCATCATATCTTCAGTTGTATTTATATTTTTTGTGTTAAGTTTGCAATCTCTTCGTTCCTTAATTGTTATTACTTTATCGCCTTCATAATGTTTGTGTTCAAATTCTGAAAAAGATATTCCAACTTCTTCATCACATTGTCCTGAGGATTGTTTTACGGTAGTAGATGGCACCCAGTTTATAATAGCATGTTCGATCATTGCAAATATATCACCACGATATGTTGAATCAGTATATATATCGCCATTTAAATAAAACGTTAAAGCATTGTGTTCGCATATTTTCTTCATCGCATGCCAATTCTTCTCTAGCTGATTAATATGTTTTTTTGCCAATTCCGATAAATTTTTAGGATGTAAAACACTATGTGTTGGTTTCTCATTCAGATCACTTTTGAAGGAATTTGACAAACTAATTTGCTGACTGATAAATGGCTTTTGATATCGCTGCGTTGTATTATCAAGGCACAATTTACCAGGTTTTTCCAAAAATATTATTTTGTTAGGAGGTGTAGTTATTGAGCAAATTGCATGTAGAATGGTGCAATCAATGGGCAGCCCAACCACGATCCACCCATGACCCTGAGATTCAACATCTCTTAGCTTTTTATCCAGGATAGTAATAATAATCTCCGGTGCACACCTCAATTCACTATCGTGCGACGTATCACGTCGATGATCTACATTTAAGTTTAGATTTTCTTGTCTATATAGCAATTCAAAATCAATGAATTCTAGATTGTATTTTTGGCTGAGCATTAATGCCAAGCATTTTCTGCCGCATCCTCGTTGGGCAATTAATAAAATTCTTGGATATCTTGGAACATGAAAACCATACTTATACTGCAAAAGTTTTGAGCACTCCGACGCAATTTCCATCATGTTTCTGTTTCCCGCATTAATTACCTTTAAATAGTTTCCATAAAGCTGTTTTGCTGTCAATACGTGTTGTAGAAATTTTCGCCTGTATTGAGAAAATTGATCATACGAATGCCAAGCAGTTGGAGAATTGATACAAGTATCAATATAAAACACGTGCGTTGGATCAATTCCTGCATTTATAAATTGCAAAATTTCGTGTCTAGACGTCGGCATATCATAAAAGAGCCAACCACCGACAGCTATTTCTTCCTGCTCAATGATTTTTTTTAACTTGCCAATCATAGTTGTTAGATTAAGTTGGTGTTCTGCATTACTGTTCAAATTTAAAAATTGTCTTCTACTTATTACAAGCATTTCTGAATCCGCTGATAAAGCTTCTGCCAGTTTTTTGCTTTCAAAACTAGGAGAGCCATAAATTATCACTCTGAGAGAGTTTAGCATTTGTTGAGCGTTTCTAAAATAATTTTTCATAAACATTATATGATCTTCAGGTAGTTCTAATAGCATTCGCTCAAGAACTACCTTAAAAATTTCGAATATTTTATTTTTCTCGGCATTTGGTAAATATCCTATAGAAAATTAAGTGCAGACTTCATAATTAATACGATGAAGTAAACGTTAGTTTTTCTCTATTAATTCTGGTGACTTGTGATTTTTTATTTTTATTTTTTGTTTTATTTACATAGTAAAGCATGTAAATATTTTTTTAATCATAAAAAATTAAATAAACTTTTATTCTGGTTTGATCAAAATATAATTTGTATTTGACGTTTGTTAAACGGTTAGTTATATGTGAATGTCATTTTTTTATTGTAATGGCATCTGACGTAAATCAATTGCCGCATTCAAATTAATCTGATGAAATACTGTCAAAGTTCCTAGGTGTTTAGTAAATTTGTATTTTTAACTTCCCGTAAAGTAGTTATAGTAATGGGCCGAAAATCGAAAATGAAAATTTTGTGCATCTCTCCACGTTTTGAAGGTTTCTGAACATTTTGGCATACCTCAGAAAAAATGGATATGTGTGGTGTTTTGTGTGTCCGCATTTTTTCGTTCACGTTTTCGGCGCACGGATCAAACGATTTGAATGATTGAAACAACATTCGATTCTCATTCGTAGGGAGATGTGCTGATTAGTTTTTGGCAAAGACAGGTCCAGCCAAAAATGCCGTTTTTGAGAGAAATTGAGAGCATCCGAATTGAATGATTCAAAAACTTTTAACAATTGCTTTTAGAAAAAAAAATATTTCGAAGATTGCTTTTAATTTCTTTTAGAGAATTGCTTTTAGAAAAAAAAAATTTTTTTGTTTATCGAAAATAATTTAGATTTCAATTTTAATTCTGGCTAAAATTTTAAAGCTCACTTATATAC
>NW_020537646.1:33234260-33296804 GCF_003426905.1 Ctenocephalides felis
ATTTTTGACCATAGTATAATGAATAATGTGAAACGATAGAGTAAATATTTACAAATAGCTAGAAAGGTAAAAATTGTTAAAACAATTCTCGTCCTGAAAACCACAGGAACAAATATTGTTAGGATATTTAAAAACGAATATTTAGAAACGAATATTTAAATGATATTAATAAAAATGTGCCGTAAAATTATTAGAGTAATAGATGTTATAAAAAAATAAAAAATTAAAAGATTTTGATTATAGAATTTGTAGTATAAGTTTATAGATGTCATGATACCATATAATATGCATTAATATAAAATTTTTAGTAATATCTTTGGTATATGAGGTTAGATATTATCAATTGAGTGAAAATATATTGCATTTATTATTTTATTTTGTTTGAAATGCTTAACTATAATGCAGGGTGTGCTACATAGAGAAAAAGCATTTGTTTCTAAAAAATAAAAAAGAATATTCTATTTCTATTTGATAATAATATAAGACTTTTAGTATAGTATAGAATATAGATCAATACATCCACTTCAAACGGCTCTAACAATATATTGTAGCAATAAAATATATGGCATTAATATGTCTGAAAAACTATCTTAAATTAATTCATAGTGCTTATTTTTTAATTTTCAGTAAACAGAAAATAATACGAAAATTTATCTATTAGAAAAAAAGTTTGAGAAAGTTCCCTTTCATTGTGTGAGCCGGATTTATTTGATGGTTCCGCCCCACCTTCGCCATACACAGAAAGGATTTGGTTCATGTAAAGCTGCTCTCAGATTTTATTATCACTAGCCGGGTCCTCCAGCAGAATGTGGCCCCCTCTTTACGTTATATTATGTGATTGGAGTATAGAAGAACAGGCACGTATCGGTTTGTTAAATATTTTATTTGATTTTATGTGGCGGTTTAAAATTTGATCATGATTAATTAACTAATTAATGAAAAGATTTATTTGAATGGAAATGATCTTTGATAAATAATAATTCAACATGGGTCAATTATTTCTAATTTTATTATTTATTATTATTTATTAATTATTTCAAACTAATAACAACTAAAAATAAATCAAATGTTCAAGTTATGAATAAAGTTTGTAATCAAAGATTTCAGAATGCATGAAGCCTGAAACTTGAGTAATGTTTAAAGCATGTAGATCAATTTTGTTGTATATATCATTAGGTATAATCTATAAATATTTTGTATTTGATAATATACAAAGGCATTAGTAATGCCTTATATTCACTGACATCGTTTAATGACATTTCTTAGGTTTAATCATTTTTAGTATATTTCTTTCAAAAAGACAAATTCCAAAACAAAATGTATGAATTTTAAAATAAATTATTATTGAAATGAATATTATATTTAAAAAAATATTTAAAATTATTAATCATAATTGAATAGCCTTTACGTTGGACAAAAGTAATAAACCTTAATATACTATAATTTATTTGTACCAGTTTAGACAATTAGAGAAAACAAAACAAATAATAATATAAAAAACCGTATCTAACTTTATAAAGATAAGAATATGAACTTGATAAACTTTAATCGAGACATATTTATACCATTTATGTGTTATTAACATTTGTTTTACATCTATTTCTTTTTCAATACTAATTTATTTAAAATGTTTAACAATACATGCTCTCCTCATTCATATAAACTAGAACTAATTATTGCATATTATTTAAACAAAATTTGTGCTATTCTTCATTGGTAATTGAAGATTTTATGAATTCAAAATCGATTTGTTCTTCAAACTAAGACCCACGGGTTAATATTTAAATTTAGGCGAGACATATTCTTAAATTAATATATAATAAATATTTTCATATAATGACTGTATTATGATTGTTAAATGACACCACGAAAAGCTGATTAATGACACTATACGAATAAAACATTAAAAACTAATTCTCATAAAAATTAGATATTAAACTAGACATAGTTCAAATTAAATGACTAAAATGACTTTAAATGATTAAATTAGTTGATAAAAGAAGCACAATTTTAAATGGTATTATTAAAAATTTATTAGAATGCATATAAAAAATAAGAAAATTAGAAAAAATTGAATATAGAAATTACTGTTATGATGTTAAATTTAATAAAAAAAATATCACGAAAACCTAATTAATGACACTATACGAACAAAACACTAGAAACAAATTTTTATAAAAATTAGATATTAGACCTAGACATATTTCAAATTAAATAACTTGGGAATTTATTAAATATAATTATGAAATAATTCTGTTCTTCGATTGGTTATTATTTTTTTTGTTTTTTTTTTTTTGGTATGTTTTTTCGTAGCGATCTCTATACAATAGATGAAATTAGCTACAATTCTAGACAATTTAAAAAGATGGTGTAAAAGATAACTTTTCTATAATAGCACCTTCTGTTATTATTGCATTAAATTTTATTGTTTTATTTATTTATGGTTACTAAATGAAACCACAAAAATATCTATTTTGTGGGTGAGATGAAATATATAAACTTTCATTCAATAACATTAATTGTTTTATTTTTTATTACAACTTGTGTACATGAAAACTCGATATTAAACGTAGACATGCATCGAATTAAATGACATTTACAGTGCAGCCTATTGTGTAATGCACAGTCGGACAACGAATAATAGAATAAATATCGTATAAATAATAACTGAAATACGCATAAAGAAATAAATATAAATATAAATAATTCGCATTCCCCATCCCTCCGCCGGTTTGACATTTTTATGCGTAAAATCCCGTTGACACGTATAAGCGTACTTTATTGGTCCAATAGGTGCGTTACCCGCATTTGTGTAGGTCTATAAATGGCCCAATATTTATGGAGGAATATTCGTATAAATGTGCTTATGGCTCAAATGAAAGTCACCGCACATATACTAAAACCCTAAATGTTTGCTTTTACCTTCATATATTTGTATGAGGAAATTTTATTGTGCAAATCATGCAAACTAAAATCTGAGGATATACGAGTGAGGCAACTTTTCTACGAGAGATATAAATAGTGAACTATAATTAGTTTTATGATAAAAATACTTGTCGATACGATTTTTATCGTGTTAAGCAAACACACAAATATTGATTAAATTTGTCTGGAAAACTAATGATGTCTGCCTTTTTTATCTCTATTTTTTTCTTATAAATAATCTTTTCATGTACATCCAATTGTAATTAGCTATAACTTAAAAAAATATTCATGGTATGTAGTGAATGCTTATATTAATTAATAGGTGCACTTTTATCGCGTAAGGTTATTCACTTCTCGTAGAGTAAGTTATGGCAATAGGCCAAAAATCGAAAATGAAATTTTTTGCAGATCTTAACGTTTCTGTGTATTTTGGCATTAGTTTTTTAACAAAGACAGGTCCAGCGGCTGCGGAGATATGGAATGCTAAAAATGTCAGTATTTTAAAAAAACGGATCAACCGGTTTGAATGATCCAATTGGCGGCGATTTGATTTTGGCAAATGCAGGTCCAGCCAATTCGGAGTTATTGTAAAAATATAAATGTGCAAAAAACTGCAGTTTTTGAGAGAACTAAGCATCCGATTTGAATGATTTAAAAAAAAATCTACTTGTGTTGACAATTGAATAAAATATTTTTTTTTTTTTTTATTTTTTATTTTGAATATCGAAAAATAATTCGGATTTTAATTCTAATTCTAGCTAAAGTTAAAATTTTAACTTTGCAATTCAGTTTATATAATTCCTAGAAATATAAGTTTTCTTGTTCCATATATGAAATACGAGTAATGAGTGTTACAGTATTTATAGTAACCTATTTTTAATCTAACATTTAAAACAATTGTGTTATTAATTATTAATCAATCATTGTTGGTTATTGATCGTTTTTATTCCTCGATGGTTTAATTATGGTATGGAAAGGTCCAGCAGTTTTCCTTGAGGCACAAAACTAAATCTCTATAAAATACCTGATAATTTGATGTGCATATGTCTAATGATCATTTTTAACCGCGGAATAGCATTTTTTTACTTTTTACATTAGATCTCCGAAACCGCTAGACCTGCCTTCATAAAAATTTGATCAATTCATCTTGTCAATACAAGTGAAATGATTTTTTAATTATTCAAATCAGACGCTCTGTTCTTCATAAACTGAGTTACCGTTTTTGGCACTCTTTGTCCCGTTTCTTTGGAACGGCTAGACCTGGCTTTGCCAAAAACTAATCAGCACGTCTCCTTATCAATACGAATCGAATGTTTTTTGAATTATTCAAATCGGTTGATCCGTGTTCCCGAAATCGTCGACAAAAATTTGTATCCGCACATACATACACACACGCACATACGTACACACACACATCCACTTTTTCTAAGGTATGCCAATTTAAAATATAAAAACTAAGGTATGCCAATATAAAAATTTTCATTTTCGATTTATTTGCGATTACTATAATTTGCCCTACGAGAATTTAAATAACTCTGTAATTCAAAAATTAAGTAATTATAATTAAAGCAAAAACTATTATCACTATTTTTACTATCACTATTTTTAAATTGAACATTTTTCAACACATATATTTTATAAACATTGCCATGTTAACATTTAAAATATATAGTCAATTCCGAATTAACTCATAGCTAATTAAAATATATTTACTATAGCAATTGTTATTTGTGCAGTATTTTGAAAAATAATGGAATCTCTATAAAAACAATGTAGGTACACCATAAATGAAATACAATTTACAACTAATTTACAAAAACAACTCTGGACTCACACACACACAGACACACATACATCCTTATATATATATATATATATATATATATATATATAAATTCACTTTTAGTTTTGAAATAAAGCACTTTATTTCACCAAACACATTGTACCTATCTAAATATTTCTATTTATTCCTATCGGGTACTGATCGACCTAAGTTATATCGTCGTTTATCGGAAAACTATCTAAATCTATAACTAGAACAAAACAGACTGTATCAAAGTGTGATGAAGAAAGTCAACTCATGGTATCTGAAAAAACAAGAAACTCGAAGAAGTTTATGCGAACAAAACCTTAGCCTTAACTTAACTGTTTAACAGTTTTTTTTGTAGATATCTGTGCCCACGGCTCACTTTTTTCGCATCCTACGTAGATCAATGTTTGTGTGTCGCTCCCTGATAACAAAAAAACTTTGCCTTACTTTGCGAAGAAATTTCACACACGTTGCGGACACATAAACTGCCGCCTGATATATGCCAGAAACAATTTCTTACTAAATATATTTCACATGGATGAAAGATTGATTTCATGAAGAAGATTTTGTACTTTGAACTTGGAGGTAAATTTTGCGATAGAAATAGTACCTTAATAAAATTATGTTAACATTTTATAGGTTATTCATTATAATTATATAATATCTTATTTGCGTTGAGTACCACATTTTTTTCTGCATAATTGATCTTGACCTCTACGATTTAAAAAAAAATTGGTACCAAATTTGAAATCTCTCGAGATAAATCAATCGATCAATGAAATATATTTCAATAAGTATAAATATGTACATAATATTTCTCATTTCGTTCGGATATTTACCCGTAGGTATAGTATCCGTCATTCTAGTAAAACAATAAGTATTTAGATTATAAAAGCTATGTCATAACTGTATGACAAAAAACAAGAAAATGAAAATTTTCTACCAAAAATTACATAAAAATATTTATAATAATAAATAATTACATAGAAAGAAAAACAGAACAAAAGATTTATTAGCTCTGAAGAAAAATCAGTGACGACCCAAGTATCATTTGCTGCTATGGGACAAATTATATTTATTAAAAATTTATATAGAAATATTAATTCGGATCGTGCATATGGCTTTCGGTAAACATTATATTTTTGACGCTAATTAATTATTAAAAAAAAAAATTTTCACCTTTGCCTCCCACTTATTTTTTTTATCAAATAACCTTATTACGCCCACATTAACAAATTATGTATATAATCCGCGTAAATGTGAAGTTAAATGTGTAGTAAATCAGATAGAAAACATTTTTTATTTGTAATAAACAACTTAAAACAGAAATTTAGTTCTTCCATATACTTTCCACTTTTTCCAAACAAATATTGTCAAGTTTATAATAAAAATAAAATCCAGTCAATATGAGCGCAATATTGGTAATAAAAGCTCAAAATTTGAAATTTGAATTTGATAATAACATAATTATCTTCATTCGTTTTTACTCATCTTAGATTCATTAACTACCAGTAATATAGTCTTAAGTTTTTAGAGCAACCTACAAATAAAAACCATTTTGTCCATATACAATATATGGACAAAATGACACAAGATAAGTACATAGTGAGATACTTATTTTTAAAATTAGTCTTAGAAACGTAATAAATCTTAGAAATTAGCCTTGTTTGATACATCAGAACAGAAGCATGATCCTCTAGAATACAAATCTTACATTGTAATCAACCTTCACCATCTTAGAAACGAAAAAGAGATCTTTTCAAGTCTCTTTTTACCGGTGAATTAGTTAGAGTAGAAGGTAAAAGCTAATCACCTTTAACAGGTTTCAATTATTTACTTTTAGGTCTTGAAATAACTTATCCGTGGACATAGTGCTGTCGTTTTGGTTATTTTATGACAATGTCATTCTATTTAAAAGTGAACAAGAATTAAAAAACAATCAAAATTACATTGAATACCTAATAATTGCAATAAAATTTATTAGAATCACTAGCACTGGCATCGTTTTATTGCTATTGATAAAAAATGATTACAAGTAACAAAAACAAAGTCTCCAAAAATGTGAAAAATCCATTGTCAGAATAAACATTTGAAGACGCGATATACGTTTAAATTGATTACTGCCACAAGATTGTGACAATCACGATCAACGTCGGATAAGATTCTGTTTATGGCTTTATTCATATTATACAGTCGCGGAAACGTTACTAATCTTAGCCAATTTTTGAATGAAGACACTGTGTCATCTTTACCATGTATACCATTTTGTCGGTATTATCCCTAAAAGATTACATTGCTTTATGTTTTAATAAGTCACTAGATAAAATTAAATTTATATACCCAAATTGGCGTTAATGGAATAACGAAATAAAAATAGCAGAAAAAAGTGGTTTATTTCACTAACTATATAAATAAAACGAATCAATCAAACAACAACAAGATAACACGTTTAAATTTATCATTTACCATCTAATCAAAATCGCGATCTGGAAAAATACAATTTTCCGCAATTGCGAGCATCGCTTTTTCGCTCCCCTTTCTTCGCTAATATACTCTGAATGCGCATTTCTTTCAATGGGACGCCGAAGAGAGATTTTTTTCGAGAGAATCTTTATTCGCCATTTCATGTTTCATTAGGACTTAAAATCCTGCACTAATTAGGTCCTTTTAATAAACATGTCCCTTTTGTACTTGAAAAGCTGGATTAATATCATTTGTCAATAATAAAAGAACAATTTCTTTTGATAAGCTTTACTTCCTTATATCATTTATTGATACAGAGTCGAAATAATAAGGAAGATTCAAAATCAAACGGAATCAAATACTTAAGGTCAAATAGTTATATGTTGAAATAAAAATAAAATAAAATTTAAATAAATATTATGTATAAAATATATATATATATATATATATATATATATATATATATATATATATATATATATACTATTGTAAGTTTATATGAAACTGCCGATATTACATTGCAATATATTACATTGCAAAATGTAAACTATATTTAAGTTACAAAAAATTAATTTTATCTCTAAAACTAATTATAATGTATTTAGTAGAATGATATTATTATTGTTTAAATTTTGTAAATGAATTATTTATATTTCGAATATGTCGAGGAGCTAATGGCTAGTTGTAACAGGGGTAAGTAGTAACAGGCGTTTGGATCTTGACAATAAAACTTTTCTTTTAATTATTTATAAAATATATGTAATTATTTTTGAGGAATTTGGTAGAGGGATAGCAATAGCATCTATTGATCTTTATTTCATAGAACTATAATCAATGGATCTCAAAATATATTAATTTAAAAAAGCATACTAAATGTCTATAGCTCCCCTAATGTAAGAACGTTAAAAAATATAAGCTGAATAATGAAAGTCAAGTTTAATTTAAAACACGTTTTAAGTTTAGTTATACTTGAAAATAAATATTTTCAACAGATTTTATTCTGATCCTTAAAAACGTTAACAAAATAGTTAGAGCTATAATTTTTTTCAAATTTTATATTGACAATTTTGAAAAACATGTGAGAAAAATATTTATAAGAAAATAATACAAATTGTGAGCACTTTTAACGCAAATTGAAAACTATACTAGAATTTCATCTTAGTGACAAATGCAAGTAACATCAAAAAGATCAACACCTATCAAATTTTGATCTTTTTGAAGCGAATTATTTTTGAAACGAAAACTGTAACGTTTTTGTTATTGATACAATATTATTTGAAAGCACTTTAAACAATACTTAATAATACATAGTCATTCAAATAATAATAAGTAAAAAATATTGCAATGAACTAGTTTCAAACTTTCGTTAATAAGCAAATGTAATTAATTTATTCAATATCAATTCTTAAGAAGTGTCTTTACTATTTTTGCAACTGCCTTGAAATCCTGAAGCAGAAGTTTATGTTCTTGCAAGAAAATCCGATTTGCAAATTCTATGCTTTTTTGACGTTCCCAAATATTCTAAATTGTTTCAAAACAATATTGCAAAAAGTTTGCATGCAAATGCATGTTTTTGCTTACTAATAAGTACAAAAATGTTCATTAGCGTTTTCACCAAAACTCCTGAACCGATTTGGATTATTCGAAAATTGTTCAAAATACCTACATTATTAGTTGGTAATAGTAGGTACTAGTTAGTTTTTTGTAAAAGTCTGCAATTAGATTTTAATTAAAATTTTTACTGTGTTAAAGTTCATATCCTCAATATAAGCCTACGTTAGTGATTTAATTATAATATTTAAAAAAATGATTGTTGAATTTATTGCTGAAAATTTTGAGAAGTGTAAAATGCAGCAATAAAATTATATAAATTTAATCTATGAATAATATTAAAAATATGCTCTTTGGGTGCACCATAGACATTTGTTAAATTTTTGATGTGAATGTTTTAATTATTCTGTAATGCAAAAATATATTTTAATATCATCAATATTTGTACTATTCACTGTAAAACTAGTATATTGATGATAAACTCAAAGTATTTTCATTAAAAATCAATTAAGCGCATTTCATTTTACGTTCATATTCATTATCAAAATAATTCATTGCGCAGCAAGAAAAATCAAATATAAAATAGAACGCAATAGTGCGCGAATTAATAACAAGCGTTTGTGCATTGTTACATTATTTACAATTTCTTTATTTTATTGCAATAAGCAAGAGCTTTTGCTTTAGTCTCTAGAGTGCTGAAAGCTGAAAACTTCTAAAAGCTCACTACAAGCGATAGAAAGTTTCATAAGCCAGATTTAATTTCAGCAGAATTCATATTATTTACATTGCGCTTTATTATCATCAAGCGGCGCGCACATAGGCGCGGCGCAGACAATACCGGGAGAGATGTTTAAATTTCACTAGGAAAAAATTGTTTTGCAATTAGTTACAATAGAAAACAGGAATTTTATATGGAACATATTAAAAACTAAATACTTCATTCCTAGTTAAGTTTTCTCTATAGGTCTTTTGAATCATTCATGTGCTACCGATAAAATTTAAGTCTCCAAGAGATATAAAAAAAGAATCGAAAAATAATTTTGGCAATGAAAAATATTTCTTAAAAATCAAATTAAATTATATTTGAAAGCAATTTAAATATTACTTGTAATTACCTGAATGATATTTCAAATCCTAAAAACTTAGAATGCAATGTCTTAATATAAGTAGATATTTAAGGCATAGTTGCAAGTAAAATATCTTAAGATGTCGATCAAATTAATAAAGATTATAATTAATATAAATCAATAAATAAACATAAATCTTGGTAAATCTTGGCAACTCATAAATGTGAACAAAATTTGTACTTATTTTTGAAACCTCTGTAAAATTTCTGATAATTCAATGATAATTTTTTACTGCCATATGGCATTTTTTAATTTTTTTATTGAATCCCCAAAACCGTTGGACCTACCTTCTAAAAAATCTAACTATTTTTTCATTTCACAGGTGAAATGTTTTATGAATCATTGAAGTTCATAACACCGATCTCTCAAAAACTGATGGGCTGATTCTGCAGTAAAAAAGACTGATGTAAAAGCAAGGCTATGTTATGTGGTATATTTCATACAAAATTATACTAAATACTGTCATAATACTATGCATTTGCTGTACGATCAGCGGTTTTACACATAGAATGCAACTTCAACCATTAAATAATATCACAAAGATCTAGTTGTCATAGCATCGTTTTTTTTTACATCAGTGCGTTTCCTACGTTAGATTTTCTATCTAAAATGCAATAGAAATTGAATGTTTTTTTTATCTATTCAAATCGATTGATCTGTGCACTCGAGATCGTGGTAGAGGCATGAATTTCGCCCGGTTTTTGAAGCGCTGTATAAAGTAAACAAATAATATTTTTGCTATCGATTTTTTTTATCATTTGTTTATTGGTATTTTATTATTACATAAAAAATTATTAAAAAAAAATAAAAATTCACCAAGTTATGAGCAGTCAAAGTGGGGACTCAAAAAAAAGAGGGTGTCCTGGCGTGCATGATTCCAACCCTCCTGGTGATCATAAAACATAAAAAATAGATGGATTCTTAATTATTATAGATGCCGCTATCGTATGATTCTTGGATAAGTTAAAAAAAAATTGTTTGAATAGCGGCAGTTTGAACAAAATAATATTTTTCATGTTCTTTTAAACAATTCCGATTTTTTTAAAAATACTAAATGAAAAGTTATAGTTTTGGGCAAGGTCCACGCGATAAAGCGATGTATAGAGAAGATCTTCTCCTAATTTGAAGTAAATCGGTTCATTAGAACTCGAGATATCCTTACCGCCAGCTCGAAAAAAGTAGTTCCGAGAAAAACGCATTCAAAGTTTTGATTCTCGGTCGGACACGAACCGAGGTCACGTCACTAAAACAGCTATAACTCAGGAAATAATAGTGATTTGAAAAATCCTTTTAATGAAATATTTTTGAATAACTGAACTTTGAAAATATGAAAAAAAAATCGATTTTTTCAAAATTCTACAGTAGAATACCCCCTTAAAAGCAGACATAAAACCATTTTTTTAAAGAATACCAAAATGTTCAAAAATCTTTGGAACGTAAAGATATGCAAAAAATCATTTTTGATTTCTGGGCGAAATACAATAACTTACCCTAAAAGAAGTTCGATATGTTGTTCGAAATGATCAATGATTTATTTACTTATCATATCATATATGATAAGATTTTTCTTAAAATAATTAATTGATTATTATTTACTTTAGTTAACTTTAATTTTAGTGATTAAAATTTTGTTACAAAAAATTATATTAATTACGACTTGAAGCGTTGTTTAACAAAAAAATATCTATGCGTCACAGTTATTTGAAATTTCGTACGTTTTAGATATAAAAATGAAGATTTATATTTTGAAACTAACATTAAAGGATTTGTCTATGCCACAACAAAATATATGGATTAAAATATTCATAGAAATGTTTAATCAGTTTAGGTTTTTTTTGTATTAACAGACATTTTGAAAAATCAAACTTTACTTTAAATTAGAACGTAATGTTGCTATGAATGGGTATTTGCTTGATGGGCAAATTCGAAATCATATTAGTAATTATGTTGCAAATATAGAATTATATTATTATATTATTATAACAAATTGATTGTATGTCAATCTCATATATATCTTAATATATTGTAACAATACATTCATCGTTTGCGTTACAACCACACAAACTCTTCTCACAACGCCCTTACCTGTGGGAACAGTCATTAAGGACCTTTCCTAACAGGATAATGAATCCTTAACGAAAGAGAAAACATTTAATTCTAAAGGCAATTGACTTGCGGTTACTAACCGTGTACAAAATGGCAAATGACCGCTCCATTCAAGTTGGCGAGTTGTTTAGTATTACTTAACTTTATTACACTTTAAAATAACAATAGGTTGGCTGCGATCCAATCAAATTATCTTCGGATCGCTTCTTGGCAAATAATAGCATCTTCAGCGATCAAGCTTTTAAAGAATGTACATAAGAGAATATACAAATATATACAAATATATATATATATATATATATATATATATATATATAGATATATAGATATAGATATATATTTTTAACTTCCCGAAGGAGAAGTTTATGTTTTCATCAAAAAATCCGATTCACTAATTTTGTGTTTTCTCGACGTTTCAAGCCATTCTGAATCGAATGAGACTAAATTTGGAGAAAGTATGTGTGTGTGTATGTGTATGTGAACAGATTTTTTGCCGTAAATCGACATTTTCTGAAAAACGGCTGGACCGATTTCAATCATTTAAAAGCAATTCGATGTATCTCGATGAAGACTATCCTTTGTCAGTTTTGCGCTACGATCGGCCGAGCCGTTTCTTTGTGAATCGCAGGAAAGTGAAAAATTTTTCGTTCACGTTTTAGCCCGCAATTCTGAATCGATTATAAAAATTCAAAAACTGTTCGTAAGATATTGATTGCGAATGGTGCTGATTAGTTTTTGGTAGAGATCGGCCGGTCTGTTTTATTGTAATAAAGTGTTAAAAAAAATTTTCGATGATTTTTATTATTATTTTTTTGACGATAGATACCATAGTCTTCCAGATCATACTGAATTATTACAGCCCTACGACAACTCGTTTCACTTTAAAAATTCGTCAAAGTTTGCAAAAATTGGTTAAACTTGGAAAAAAGTGTTAAACGTTTCGTCCATATTTAAGTAGTTTAATTTCATCAAAGTTTGAGAAAATGAGTAGTTTTTTTTGACGTTTGTTAAAATTGAAATTAGACGATTTACTTGGTATAACGATAGAGTGCTTGGTCTTAATGAATGTGCTAAAGCATTAAAGTCCTACGGAAACTAATTCAATTATAAAAATTATTTATTTTTGAAAATTTACCCTTAGAAAATATTCCGAGTTAACGTGTCTGTTCGTTTTCAATCTTTAGTCACTCATAAATTAATTTATGTTCTAGTCGATTATTTACACTAGTTATGAGTTATTTTGATTCGGGCAGTAACACCAAGTGAAAAACTAAAGTAGTTGTAAAAACTTGATTTGGCCATTCGTTTCGGACCGTCATTCAGTGGAACAACTAAAAGATTTTATAAAAAATGTAGAAGGAAATTGAAAAAAAAATTATAAATTTATATATAAATACTTACAGAAAATTAATTACACAGAAATATACAACACTATTACACAGTGATAAACCAAGCTATTAATATTTGGAGCATTTAAAACTAATGATTTTTGACAATTTTTTTTGTTACATTCTAGTGTGTGCAGAGTTGTGGACATCTAAAAACTGAATGAATTAAATTGACAATTTTTTTGTGAAAGTGTGAAACTCTTTTTTACCTAAGATACCAAATAAAGAGAACTCATTTTAACAGATTTTTTTCTAGTCAAATTTTTCTGTACCTGCCTTTTTCGAAATACGCTGAAAATGGTATAAAAAACAAGGTGGGTTCCACATGAGTTTTCTCTTTATATGCCATCTCGGGTAAAAAAAATTGAACAGAATTGGTGGTGCTCATATTATGGCGCCTGGCCTACAAAATTGATTATTTTAGTTTTATGAATCAATGACATGAACGAAAGCTTCCTATGCTATAATACACTACATCTATTACTTAATGAAGTGTAAAGTATAGAAAATATTGATTGATAATGACTTGGAACATAATTCACGATTAAGCGGTGACTTCATTGTTAAAGAGCTTGTAACTTTTTATCTAAGTATGAAACTGAAGTTTTACTTTACTATAATAATCTGGGCGTCGATTGAAACAAAAGGAAATTTGACATGTCATAATTTGCAACTTCCCCTAGGATAAGTGATAGTAATCGCATATATTCACGTTTCAAAAATTTCTGAACATTTTGGCATACCTTAGAAAAAATGGATGTATGTGAGTGTCCACGATTCTGGGCGTACAAATTAACCGATTTGAATGATTAAAGCACATTCGATTCCTGTGGATGAAAATTCATGCTGATTATTTTTTTATGATGACAGGTGCAGCTGTTTCGAAGATACGGGGCAAAAAGTGCCAAAAACGGTAATTTAGTTTTTGAGAAAACGGAGTACCCGATTTGAATGATTCAAAAAACATATTACTTGTATTGATAAAATGAAAAATTGGTAAGGCAGGTCTAACAGTTTCGGTGATACAGAGGAGAAAGTAACAAAAATGATATTTGGCTGTACAAAATGATCATTAGACATATGCACATTAAATTAGGAAATATCTTGTAAAGATTGTAATTAGGTGGACTAATTTTGTTACAATTTTTTTGGGTTCCGTACCTAGATTCCGTATTTTCAGATTTTCAAATAAAATTATATGAACGAATAAATAAATAGTAATATTAATTTTGTCTTTGAAAATATTAAAAACAATTGTAATTATTCTTTGATCAATATTTTTTTTTTTTGCTCGAATATTTTATCTGTTAAGGCACGATGCTATACACCACTAGTTATTTTTGTAAACAAATGTTTTATAGTACAATATTTATGAAGATGGAAATTATAATTACAAATAATCGCATTAGTTAACAATAATAAATAGTATGACATGTCAATTTTTTACCGTAATAATAACGTTTATTTAATTTAATAATATTACACTCACAAATTTTGTTTGCACTTTTATCGCAAAATAAATTTTTATAATTTTTTACTGTAACTAATTTGGCAAATTTTATGTTATGTGATGTTATTTGAATTTATTGTTTGAATTGTTCATATTACAGAGAAAATAATGCGTCATTCTGCCAGCTTGTAGCTTCTTAAGCCGGAATTGTTGAATTTTTTCTTGTACGTTCAGATGATCCTGGAGTGGAAACCGATAAGAGTACTTCAATTTTGGATGTGTCAATTGGTGGTATCGATTTTCTGATTGTTTGTTTATGCGCCGATCCAACTATTTCCATATTCGCTAAATCCATTAGGTTGATTACCGTATCCTTATTTGTTATTAGAGGTTTTTCTGCAAAATCCATCGATCCCAATGGTGAACTCAACATGCTCATCATATCTTCAGTTGTATTTATATTTTTTGTGTTAAGTTTGCAATCTCTTCGTTCCTTAATTGTTATTACTTTATCGCCTTCATAATGTTTGTGTTCAAATTCTGAAAAAGATATTCCAACTTCTTCATCACATTGTCCTGAGGATTGTTTTACGGTAGTAGATGGCACCCAGTTTATAATAGCATGTTCGATCATTGCAAATATATCACCACGATATGTTGAATCAGTATATATATCGCCATTTAAATAAAACGTTAAAGCATTGTGTTCGCATATTTTCTTCATCGCATGCCAATTCTTCTCTAGCTGATTAATATGTTTTTTTGCCAATTCCGATAAATTTTTAGGATGTAAAACACTATGTGTTGGTTTCTCATTCAGATCACTTTTGAAGGAATTTGACAAACTAATTTGCTGACTGATAAATGGCTTTTGATATCGCTGCGTTGTATTATCAAGGCACAATTTACCAGGTTTTTCCAAAAATATTATTTTGTTAGGAGGTGTAGTTATTGAGCAAATTGCATGTAGAATGGTGCAATCAATGGGCAGCCCAACCACGATCCACCCATGACCCTGAGATTCAACATCTCTTAGCTTTTTATCCAGGATAGTAATAATAATCTCCGGTGCACACCTCAATTCACTATCGTGCGACGTATCACGTCGATGATCTACATTTAAGTTTAGATTTTCTTGTCTATATAGCAATTCAAAATCAATGAATTCTAGATTGTATTTTTGGCTGAGCATTAATGCCAAGCATTTTCTGCCGCATCCTCGTTGGGCAATTAATAAAATTCTTGGATATCTTGGAACATGAAAACCATACTTATACTGCAAAAGTTTTGAGCACTCCGACGCAATTTCCATCATGTTTCTGTTTCCCGCATTAATTACCTTTAAATAGTTTCCATAAAGCTGTTTTGCTGTCAATACGTGTTGTAGAAATTTTCGCCTGTATTGAGAAAATTGATCATACGAATGCCAAGCAGTTGGAGAATTGATACAAGTATCAATATAAAACACGTGCGTTGGATCAATTCCTGCATTTATAAATTGCAAAATTTCGTGTCTAGACGTCGGCATATCATAAAAAAGCCAACCACCGACAGCTATTTCTTCCTGCTCAATGATTTTTTTTAACTTGCCAATTATAGTTGTTAGATTAAGTTGGTGTTCTGCATTACTGTTCAAATTTAAAAATTGTCTTCTACTTATTACAAGCATTTCTGAATCCGCTGATAAAGCTTCTGCCAGTTTTTTGCTTTCAAAACTAGGAGAGCCATAAATTATCACTCTGAGAGAGTTTAGCATTTGTTGAGCGTTTCTAAAATAATTTTTCATAAACATTACATGATCTTCAGGTAGTTCTAAAAGCATTCGCTCAAGTACTACCTTAAAAATTTCGAATATTTTATTTTTCTCGGCATTTGGTAAATATCCTATAGGAAAATTAAGTGCAGACTTCATATTTTGTACGATGAAGTAAGTTAACGTTAAATTGTCTCTTAATTCTTGTGATTGTGATTTTGTATTTCTATTTTTTGTTTTATTTACATATTATTACATGAAAATATTTTTTTATTCATAAAAATTATAATAAAATATTATTCCGATTTGATTAAAATATAATTTATATTTGACGTTTGTTAAATGATTACTTATATGTGACTGTCATTGTTTTATTGTAATGGCATCTGACGTAAATCTATTGCCACATTCAAAATTAATGGATCTGATGAAATACTATCAATATTCCTAAGTGTTAAGTAAATTTGAATTTAATTGATTTTTCTGGGTGTCATAATTTTTATTTTTGTAAACAAATATTTTATATTACAATATTTATAAAGATTGAAATTATAATTACAAATAATCGCATTTCCACAAACCAAACAATAAAGATAAGTAATAATTCTTAAAAAGTAGTAGTTTGAGACAAATAAATTGGTTGGAAGTTTTGCGAATGAGCATTTTGAAGAGCCAGTTTTAAGTGTATTGCTTTTTATTTTATGAAAAAATATTTTAAGTAATTGTTCTTTAATTGTGTACGATTGACTTAGTAAATATTAAACGAATTTAAGACTACCTCTCATTTCTAATTCATTCTGTTGAAAGGATTAAATGATATGTTTCAAATTTCTACATTTTTTTCAATTATAAAATTGCAATAGTATAATTAACTTTAAGATATGCTGTTACACGCAAATTGTCTGAAATGTTTCACATAAATTAAAATTGTCAATGATTAAATCGATGAAATCATACGATTATAACTCAACCCTTTCATAAAATACCAGAATCATGCAATTCATAGTATTTCACAGGAAACAAAATATTTAAAATTGAACATTTTTGCAATATTTTAATAGGCCAAATTTGATTTTCACCACGTTTTTTATATTTTGCATGATATGATCGGAGGAATCGTAAGCTCTTTATATGCTCTCTTTATATTTATATTTGGGCTGTTATTGCGAATTGATACATGATAGTGAAATAATATTTTATATTCACATAAAATACATTTCATATTATATAATATAATATAAAAAATAAATTTTCTAAGCAAAATATTTATGAACTTGAACGTTTTTCTATTAATATTATAAAATTTATTATACCACTTGTAATTAGCTTTTTCAAAGATACAAGTTTAACTTATCTATTATTTTATAGTTATAAAAAATATTAAATAGAATACAAAGAAATTTTTAGTTAAATTAATACTAAAAATAATATGTAAATAATTTTAATTTGATTTTAACTTGTGGAGATTACCTAATCTTTAAATACATTTCTTTCAAACAGTAATGTACCTTCTAAAAAATTTCCCGATTCGAATGATTCGAATCAGACAAAAGCCTAATTCGAATGAATTCGAATGCAAATAACTTGGATGATTCGATTAAATTCGGTAGCTCGCACGATTTAAATCATTTTTTTATTTTTATATTTTAATTCATATTTTTTTTATATTTATCAAAGTTGATGTTCATATAATATTGTATCACAGTAAATATTTTTGGGCTTGATTTGTGTTGATTCGAATCAAGAATGAAATGTGATTCGAATCAAGTTCTTATGGGCTTAACTTAAATGATTCGAATCACTTGAATTGACTTGGCACATCACTAGAGTATTTTATTAATTAATAAACAGCGATAATTTCAGAATGATTCTATAAGTTATTTTGCTATGAACTAGAAAATTTAATGTAAATATTTTATGATTATCTTATCAATTGTTAAACCAAGAAGATCTCATTGGAGTTTTTCTTAGACATAGCTCTCAAATATTGTCAATTTAGCTTATAGGAATCCTTATGTATTTCTGATTGCTGAATAAAACAGAGTTTAAAAAAAATTATAAGGTAAAATTTATCAGAAAAAATAAGCAGAGAAGGAATGCCTAATTGAAAATTAACCTAAATTTCACCGTAAGTATGAAATACATAGATGAAAATATTGAATTCTAATTGTATATAATATTTAAAAATATTTTGTTATATTACAATCTTCTAATGATTTGTTATTTTTTTTATGTAAAAGCTTCCGATTACAAAATTCAAATAGTCAGCTCTTTGACTATAATACAGAAAATATGTGATATATTTAGAAACTTGAAAAACGTTTTTAAAATAAGTATGGGTGAAAGGTTCATAAACAAGGTACCAACATCTCATCAATCAAAATTTCTGCAGAATGAATAGCAGGGCAAAATGAAAAATTAATATTCGCTAGAAAATAAGCGGACAGAAGCTTAATATATATATATATATATATATATATATATATATATATATATATAAAGAAAATACATAAGCTTTTTATTTATTGCTGACTTAGGTAATGATAAGAAATTTTCAATCACGAGGCGCAGTCAGCAAGTTGTTTTAAATTAATGGAATCGCTGGTAACTGGAAGAAATAATTTTGTTTATTTTTGCTAATATGTAGCATAAATATCCAATTATAGATTAATATTTAATAATTGTATTTCTTTTTGTTTAAATATAAAGCATTGGCACGTAATAATCATAGTGAATTCTGTTAATTTAAATTTTAACTCGAATTTGGTTTTTCAGTTATAGTAGTGAATTCTAAACAAATTAGGTGTATTGCTTATATTTAGAAAAAGTCATTATCCTTTTAAAACCTTCTCCTCTCACAAATGTCTTGAATAAATAAATTTCATTCACCTCAATACATTTTGCGACTAATTAATAAAGTTGAAATAATAGGTACTATATAAAAATTTGACATTCTTTCAATTATGTAAAATATTAAAAATTCAAAAATTATTATTCTAAATTGTTGTTTGTCAATATTGTTTATCATTAAAAATTGTTTTCAGTAGTACGCACAATTAAATATTTTAGAAAGAGAATGGATAATAATATCATCGTAATTTTTAAATTAGTTTTAACTTATTAGGTAACAAAAACTGATTTTTTTTTTAGGTACTGTATTAGCCTGTTTAAATTTATTTAAGTTTAAATAACATTTGTATTACTTGCAGATAAAAATATTTATGCAGTTTCTCTAATAATTTTATTTGCATTTGTTTTATATTTATATAAATTTCACAGAAATATTAAAAAAAAACGCGACATATTGTCCCTACGATTTCAAAGGAATTACAATAGATTACAACTTCTTGTTTTAAAAACCTAAATATTTTTTCATTTTGAGTATAAATTGTAATAATATCTTAGTAACAGTTTATTAATTAAAAATTTTCGATTCATGTTGAAGTGATTTTTTATATTCAGGTGAATTTATTCTAATTGTAATATTAAAACAACTTCAAGTTCTTATAACTCTATGCTAGCAATTAAAACATGTATTATACATATTATGAATTCAACTTCTCTAATTTCCTTGGATATTTTATTTTAGTATAAATTGTACTAGTATCTACTTAACAAATCGTTTTCACTTAAAAGTTTTACTATCATTTTATATCATTATATAGTATTTGTTTTATTTTGTGATAGATTTTTTTAGCGTTACCAATGTTATTATAATTATACAGATTATTATTTCAAGAATTACAAATTTACGTATATTACAAAAAATTCTATAGAAAAAAAATTGTTCTAGATTGTATATTGTACTTCTAAATATAGATATATATTTCAATTATTAACTAAATCACAGTCGCAAAAATTCTAATTAATTTTATGAATTAAGTAATTTTTAAATTAGTTCGGAATTACTAGCCAACAAATCCAATTTCATTACTTTGCAATATTGTGAGAATTTATTAATTTTTGTGTTACTTGCGAACAAAAAAATTATATTAGTTTTGTTTTGCGAGTACATTCGGGTAACACATTCAGAGAAATATTAAAAAAAATTAATGTATAAAATATCTGCGCTTGCAATGTAAATATATTATTAAAATTATTCGGATTTTAAATTCAACTCCTCTAATTTTTTTTTTAAGTTAAATATTATTTTATTTTGAGGATAAGATGAGAACTAGCATCTTAACAACATTTTTTCAGATATCAGCATTTCAGTTTGTTTTATATTATTTATTTGTATACTCGGATAAAACTCATGCAAATATTAGAAAAAAGCCATCTTTATTATGCCTACGCTTACGATATATGCAATCATATAAAAAATTATATATTTATTACCTAGCATTTGTTTTACGTTCGGGTTAATTAGATAGATATTAAAAAAAAATTTGTAGTTACAATGCAAACATGTTGTTAAAATCATACCGATTATAAAAAAACTAAACGGATTGCAAGTTCCAATCCTCAAAAAAAATTGATTATATATAATATTAATAGCTTAACAACTGGGTTTTAGTTAACAGATTTTCTGTGTATGTAATAGTATATATTTGTTTTTTCTGTATTGATAAATTTCATAAAAGTGTTAAAAAAACTTCGAACTCTATTATTTCTATGTTTGCGATGCAAACAAATTAACAATTATACAGATTATAAATTTAACTTCTCTAATTAAAAATTAAAATTTGAGTAGGTAAATACTGTAGTCATTTCTTAACAACTCGCATATTTGAATAATTTAACAAAATTGAATATAAGTCATAACATTTTTTTCCTATTTAGTAAATTACCTGACAAATAGTGGAAAAAATCCAAATAATTTTATCTGAATATCTTCTATTTTTTAAGCACAACAAATGTTTTAAAAAAACCTTGCACTTGTTCAAAAAGTAGTCAAATATTTATCACTTATTGTCTTGTTTAACAGTGTTTTTCTCACACAAATATGTTGATAAAATGTATTAATTATTTTTCCTGCACATAATTCAATTATTAACAGATTTCCGAACCGCAATATCGTATAAATTTCACGATCCTCGATAAGGTTTGATTTATATTACGCGTGCTGACCCTGAGGGGCGCAATAGGCTACTGACTTTCCCACACGACTGTGCTTTTGTTATTAGGGAAGATTTTCATAGTGAAAATATGCGCAATGCGCATGCCTGCATTTTCTTGCTAATAGCGACACACGTGAACGTGTGTCGTGCTTTTCAATTGTATCTGTATCGTCTCTGTGGCACGCGAAATTAAATATTATGGAGAGAATAGGGATGATAAAAATAATTTTTAAGTTTTTTTTTAATTGTTAAATA
This sequence comes from Ctenocephalides felis, assembly GCF_003426905.1. Taxonomy (NCBI): domain Eukaryota; kingdom Metazoa; phylum Arthropoda; class Insecta; order Siphonaptera; family Pulicidae; genus Ctenocephalides; species Ctenocephalides felis. The sequence continues at coordinate 33,256,149 of NW_020537646.1, forward strand.
GAACTTTTAAATTAGTGGTGCATGGCATCGTGCCTTAAGACAAAATGCTGGAACTTCATGTATCGCAATAAAATATTCGAGGAATATTAAAAGCTTTAAAATAAATTGTTATAAATGTTGTAACATCCATTATTCGTATTTCATTGACAAAATGTAAAAGCTTAGAAATTGCACAATAACTTTCATATATGTTCACATGAAAAGTAAATAAACAAAACTTGATCAAGCGGAATTAGAATGAAAGAACTTATATCATATTTCTAAGAATTATATAAACTGAATATAAAGTTAAAATTAATCATTTGAAGTATGTAAATGAGTTTTAGAATATTTAATTTAAGAATTAAAATTGAAATCCAAATTATTTTTGATATTCAATAAAAAATTTTTTTGAAATTCAAAAACTTTTTTTTGCTTTCCCCAAACACTAATCAAATCATTTAAATCGAATGCTTTGTTATCTCAAATAATGTCATTTTTTACACTTTTAGCTCATTATTTCTGGACAAAAAATTGTAACCGCACATACATACACACACGCACATACGCCAACACATACACACATCCATTTTTTCTGAGGTATGCTAAAATGTTAAAGTTATGCAAAAATTTTCACTTTCGATTTTTGGACGATTACAATAAATTACCCTACGGAAAGTTAACTAGGTAAATTGTTTAAAAATATAGTTTTTTACAAAATATAATAAATTACAATAATCACAACAATTTGATACAAATTAACAAAAGTGTCTGCACACTATCCTTACAGTAATTTTGTAAAAATAATTAGAATTTTAATATTTAAAACTAGGTATTCAACTTATTATAGATTTAAAACTACACAAGTTGTAGCTTAGAGAACGGCCATTATTCCTGTTCGGACGTCTTTTCGTTTTATTATATTGACCATGAAGGTGACAAACTTCAGGGCATTAAGCTTTACACGGAATGATTGCTATCCCTGGTAGAGGGGGTAGCGGAGTGTATTAATTGAACTAGTTGTTCACTTCTAAAAGTAAAGTCCGCTTAACAACATGTAAATAACCAATAAAAAATAATATACCTTCTTTCATTATAACTTAGTAACAAATCAGTGACTGTAATTAGAACTGCAACAAATCATAATATACAAACAAATCAGTATTTAATACAGTTCACAGCCACAAGGGTTAAATTATAACCAAACAACCTGAATTATCGAAGAAGAGTTTCAATAAATTCTATAACTACGTAACAAAAAATACAATTACTTTAAGATTGGTTTCTATAAATAATTACTTTAAAATGTACTTCATCATTTTTCCCACGTAGTGGACGTCTTAAATTTAACATCTATAATCATCACAAGATTTTTTTTCTGTATAATTAACATTTAGCGGAGTTAAATAATATAGAATGATAAGAGTAAGTGTTTATGAAATATAACGAATGGCTTCAATAGAATCAATCAATGACCATTTGAATATATAGATATATCAAATTCGGTACAAATGAAATACAAGATTTTCCAGTTTCCAGGCTACAGTTCGCTGTCTAATATCCCTTTAAGGATGAAAGAAAAAATAAAGTGATAAAGTAAAAATTAGGTCATTATTACTAAATAAATTTCAGATGTAATTTAAAAATACTGTTTTATCAACGATCAATATAAATCTCAATGTAGATGATTCTTTAACCCTTTGCCCTCGTTTTCTCCACTTCCATTCTCAGGCTCCACACCATTCCGCTCGTATATCTGCTCTCAGGCACCAAAGCATTTATGACTAAAATTATCAATACTTTTACATTTTATCAGAGCATTTCTTGTCCAGTTGAAAACGAGTTTGTTGGTAATTTGTACTCGGTACTTGTTACGTTTGTATATTTTTACAGGTGTAATATTTTTATTAACGAAAAATGAAATGAAAATATTTAACTACCATGCAGTATTACAGTCGCTTAAAATATATTCTTGTGATGCGGTCAATGGTAAATTACTATAATTTCGACAAATTATATCACCTTATGTTTTCAAAGTCTCCTCAACGCTTACTTAATTTTAATTTATCCTGAACCTCTCACCTAATTTTCTACTGACAATATGCACGATTTCTGTTGCGAAACAAAAAATTGTTTGATATAAAATGTACTAGAAACAAAACGAAAATATAAAATTCTAATATCGATTTTAAACTGAATTCTTGATAGGGCAAAACTTAAAAATTTTACCACAAGATAATACAGTAATTATAAAACACATATTTTGTACTGTATTTTAAATAATTATAAAACACATATTTGGATTATGATATATCTAAAGTTCACTGAAAAATTATTAGATCAATCAGCAGGTATGAATATGTTTATACATGCAAAACGTGTTTGTTGTGTATTCTTGCTTTTCTATTGACAGATAGTAATTTCGAGTAGTATGATACCCATCTCAAAATTGAATACGAGGGCAAAGGGTTAAAGTCTCTAAAGAAAACTATAATACAAGTAAATGAATAATAAGGCTAATCATTGTTTTTTTTATAAACTATTAAATCAAAATTTTAATTCACAATTGGCCTTTATTAAGCGCTTACAGGATATTTAACTACCATTATGTCTCTACTATTTGTCACAGAGCATACGGCATCGATAACGTTTACTGTCATATTATCTCTAAATGCATGTAAATTGCACACATTATGCACACAATATTATCCAATTGCAATTAAGAGTATGTATTTGCAAAATAGGTGTGTCATCGTAGGTGTACAAATGAAATTGTATCTCTTATATATATTTATCTAAATCTTGCAAGGGAATGTACCTAAAATACATATATAAAACGTAATATATATATATATATATATATATATATATATATATACTCGTATATATATATACACCAAAATATATACGGTGTCTGGGTGATTACAATAGAATAGGAACTATGTGACATTCGCAGAGCTAGGCAGAAATTGTAAATGCTGGCTGCGTTTACGAATAGCATTTTCGCTACGTCTGACCAGATTTCATTGTGTTATGAACATACACACGTATTATATTTATTTACGAACGATGCAATATATATATATATATATATATATATATATATGAAAACGTAATAGCATTAGTAGAAAAAATGAAGAAGATGGATTCAGAAGAAAGAAGTAGTAAAATTAAGATAATGTAAAATAACGTATAGAAGAAGTATTTAAAGAAGTAAATAATGTCTTGGGTTAAAATTTGAAATGTTAAGTTAAAATTAATTAGAACTGTATTGTTGATTTGTAATTGCATAGAAAGATAAGTAAGAAAATTAATACAAAAATAATATAGAATATAAAAATAAAATCGAATGATATATAGATTCCTTGGCTTTTTATATAAATTTGACTTTTCAGAAGAAATGTTTTTTATTGAAATACAGTAAGAATAAATTCGAGAATTTTGAAATATCCTAAAAACTTTGCAACCTATTGAAGTCGTTGATGCATACTGTTGAAAATATTCAAAGCTTTTGTTTGAACGATGCAAGTGAACTTTAATTATTATAAATGAAGTGACGAAAACCCAAAGAACTGGAGTCAAAATTTGTACATATTAATAAAATATATATAAAATATATTTGATAATTTGATTTAGAAGTCTAATAATCATGTTTTGGATCGCCAAAACCGCTGGACTTGCCTTTACACAAATTTTGTCAATTCTTCATTTCGTCAATACAAGTGCTATGTTTTTGGAATCACTTAAATCGCCTGCTCCGTTCTCTCAAAAACAGAATTGCCATTTTTAGCACCTTTTACCGCGCGCCTTCAAAACATTTGGCTTGCCTTTGCCAAAAACTAATCATGAGTAGGAGTCAAATGTTTTCTGAATAGTTCAAATAGGTTGAACCGTAGGCCCAAAATCGTGAACAAAATTTGTATCCATACAAAACACACACACACACACATTTTTACTAATCGTAACCTTTGATATGTACAGATGTGCAAAACTTTTAATTTTCCATTTTTGGACATTTACAATAACTTATCCTGCGGGAAGTAAAAATCTAGATATTGAACTCGAATAAAATTATAATTAATATTAGCCATATTAGATATCAAAAACAATTTAAACTTTTATGAAAAAATATAGAAAATGAAATGAAATATTGAATGTTTTCAAATAAAGGATTATAAATAGAGTAACTTTCATCATTTTTATTTTATAGACAAAATATAAGAGCTTATAAATTGGATCACCACGTTTATAAATGTGTTGCAAAAAACAGAATTTTATAAACAGAATTGCAACGGTAAAATTATTTATTTATAGTGTATCTGTGAGCTTTAGAACTTTTGCCAAAATTAAAACTGCAAATCAAAATTATTTTTGATGTACAAAAAATAAGAGAAAATAAATTTACAAAAAAACCAAAAGCAATTGTTTCATCAACACAAGAATAAATTTTTTTGAATCATTCAATTCGGAAGTTTAGCTCTCTTAAAAAACTGCAATTTTGTGCAAATTTAGATCCGCATCTCCAAAATGCCTGGACCTGCTTTCGCCAAAAACTAATCACCACTTTTCCTTATCATTACAAATTGAATATTTTATGAATTATTCAAATCAAATGCTCTGTTCGCTCAAAAACTCGATTTCTATTTTTTGCACTCCTTGCTCCGTAATTCCGAAACGACTCGACTTGCCTTTGCCATTATGTTTTCTCAACGATTCAAATCGGTTGATTCGTGCGCCCGAAAACGTAACCAAAAAATTGTAAACATCACAGAAAACACTCATCTATTTTTTCTCATAGATTTCAAATATGATTTCAAGTGAAAATTGCCTTTCGTGGGCATAGCTGTAGTGGCAACATGCCACTTGGAAGTAAAAAGTCATCACTATTACAGCAATTGTAATAATTCAGCACATAGAGATGGGACAACTGTTTGGGTTGCCATCTATAATAATTGTAAGATAATTGATCACAACAGCTCATAGAACTCATAAGTTCTGATCGCTGTTAAAAATTAAAAAAAAAAAAAAAAAAAAAAAAATCTATTTTTTCTAACAATAAGGTATACCAAAATGTTCAGAAACCTTCAAAACATAAAGTTATGCAAAAATTTTAATTTCGATTTTTGCACGATTACAATTACATACCCTATGGTATGTTAAAAACACACATTTATAATGTTTAATAAAACAACAATATTTTTATATACACGTACCATCATGAACTTCCTTTTTTTCATACAAAATGCGTAAAGTATAGTATTACAAGTAGTGACAAAACCTCCATGGTGAAGATTACCATGAAAAGTTCCGATGCAAAAATCTGCACATCAACCTCGAGCAGCTCAGCATATCACCGTCGTCGCAGCGATGAATACGTACGCATTTAGGAAATAATCCGGCGAGGATCTGAGCGACTACGAGTATATCATACGCGAAATCCACGTCCTCCTCTACCATTGTCGTCGCGCTAAACTTTGTTAATTCTGCGTGACACGTGACAGCATTGTGACGTCGCGATGATGACGTCACACGAGCTAACTAGTTTCTAGATAGCACCAGTGGGCGCTGGCCAGAGCCGAACTTTAAACAAATTGTAAAAAATAAAAGTCAATTTTCGAGAATAAAATATTAACGTCAAGTTAATCGTATGATTTGGTAGTCACAAACTATGGAAAAGCTTCTGACTTTGCTGTGCGATCCAGAGTTTTGCTCAAAATCCTCTTCCTAAATGTAGTGCAGCTTTTTGTTGACACACAATACTAGCTGTTGTGCTGATTTGATTCAATACTAATCTGTTCTACGAATGATAATAGCCAGTGTATATACATAATGCATTGGTCTTAAATAATAAGAATAATACATGACCAACGTTAATGAGACTACACCAAGCCAATATTTAGCAATGTTTGTAGGCAACATCGGTTCCAAATGGCCAGATACATCTATGGTCAGGATTAATTAATTACGTGGGATGATCCATATAGACCAATGTTGATATAACTATATGGGCTCAATCTAAGAAATGTTTAATTTTTATAACCAGCCGATATGGGCTTCAAATATTGCTTGTAGATTCCACCCACATTCAAAATCTACATGGGAACCCAAACAATTATCGTATCTATTGTATGTGTGAAACGCTCGATCAACCAGCAAAGATACAGCTTTTTGACAATTCGTGACTACCAACTCATACGATTATAGACCCGTGATATAACATTACTATTTTAACCGAGAACTGGCTTCTAAATATCGTAACTACGATGACAAATTCACAACTGTTTTTATTTCAAAATGTTTGAGTGTTAAGAATATTAACAAATTGAGAAAGGGCTTGTTTGGTCATATGTGGGTCTTATATTTTCACCAAAACTGCTAAAAAAAACTGGTAAATTTTGTCATGAACAGCACACTGAATTTGATTGTTTCTTCTTTTCAGCAGTTTTGGTGATTTTATATTTACAATAATTGAATGGAAAATTAGTATTCAAACGTTTCTATACTTTCGTAGATATAGTGATAGTAGTTTGTTTACTATTTACTTTTCTCGGGATTTTAAGAATTTAAAAAACTCCAAAACTTAGTAAATATATAATGAGAAGAGTTCTACCCGAGAGAAGATTCTTAGGTTAAACTCAGAGAAGTAAATGTAGCTGAACACATGTCGGCGAATTCGCTGGTGATACCAGAATATATAATCAGTTGCTTTAAAAAGCCTGATTATAAATTACAATAAAAGATAAATTTAACAAATTTATTTTATATTCATCATTTTTGTAGTAAATGTGATTCTAACGTCCCACCAGTAAATTAAAGATTGATGTTGAATGATACAATTTATAATTTAATTCATATCATCACTAATAATAATTTGCAGATAAATTCAGGTGCTGACAAAACAAATAAAATTTTCAATGAAATATATAATATCAACGCATAAGATTGTTTATATCCGAAAAATTACAGCGATATGAACAAAATTAAAAGTAAATGAATTTTGTGAATTTTGTGAATCAACGAGGATCAAATCAATACAATCAATAACCACGTTTGCGGTCCATGACCAATGTGATTTTGAAAATCTCCATATACAATAGAATATCACGTCCAATAGAATATCACTTCATTACCAATATCATATAAAATTCAATCAAAAATTATGACTTTTTCACTATAATCCAGTAATCCGTCACCTTCCGGTTTTCATTAGTGTCGGACTAGCTAAACTCTACTGTATATATAATACAAAACAAATATCATAAACCAATTTATTTTCCAATCCCCAAAGCGTGTCCTAATTTATGTGCAAATTTGAGCAACTACAATCCAAGCGCGATCATTGAATTTGATTTAAATGAAAATATTAGTTGTAAAAGTTGATAAATCCAAAACATAGGGTATGATGTAAAGATAAATTCAAATCCTATAAATCTAATTCTACTTGAATAAAGCATATTAATTTAATTTTAATTAATATTAAACTGTGTACTATGAGTATTAAAGAAAAAGGAAACGGGCGTTCTATAATGAGAACATTATAGACTAATCTGATTTGAGGGTCACATAATGCGTTAATACCAGAAAATTTGCTCAAACAGAATTTTTTGGTTTTCATTTTGATATGTAGACTTATAATTGCAGATTTTTGTTAACCTAATTTATTTAGGATTTTAATTTTTTTAGTTCACTTTTTTTGTTAACTTGACACATGCTAGATCAAAACTGTCGATGTATGTACAATAAAATTTTATTATACAAGGTTATCCGCAAACCAGTTTGGATGTATGGCATGGCATAGAGAAATGATTCCGAAATAAAATACTCAGACAATCAATATCCGCGGTTAATGGTTACTTCACCAAAACACCGATACACCCACAATCAGTAAAGAAATGAAAATGAATGACCTCAACTTCAAGAGCAAAATTAACCATCATCTAAATGAACTGATATCAAGTCTTCACAACACCACATATAATATAAGACTAAAAAGAAAGCATTTAATAGATCTAACGCTTTAATCAATAATAAGTTGTTCTACCATATTATCTATGATAGGTTTGTGTATTTATAGTGTGAGTAATATACTTTGTTTATAATTGTATGCATATATTTGAATTTTTTTTCTTTATAATCCTAAAATTTAATTAAAATATAATTTAGTGCATTAATAAAAGGTGAACCACTGGGTTTTCCTTTAAACATTCTTTATTATTTGTCAAACTAATCACTCAATGTCTTTCTATTTAGACAGATTATAATTTATAAGAAAATAAATAAAAAAAACTTGATATATGCACACTATATCTGATACTTATCTATGATAAAGTAAAAAATTAGACTAAAACGATCAAGCATTTGCTATATACCATACATCCACCATATGCAAATTAATTTCAATAGAACAATTATCCAAATGAATTGATTAAAATGATGCTTATTATTTAACGTTTAACTTTTAGATTTTTAATTTCCCTAGGACCTTGCCACTATTCGGTCCTGTGTTGCTTCGGAGAGCAACAGTTGATAAAATCAACAAACCGAACGTTGCGGACCAACTTTATGCGGGAATCCTGCATTGTGCACTCACTCACTCCGCACCGAATAAGGATGTGTACACACAGTAGTAGTGTTTCAAACAGACAGGACGAGGCTTGAAAGTATCCTTGTTGGGTGTACATAATGCAATTGCACGGCCAGATATACACTGAATGTACATACTGAGATATACTAGAGACTAGAGTTGAAGCTAAGTAATCAAATGGAGAACAGCATTTTTAAATGTAGACTTCACTATAAAACAATTTCTTTTTTCTTACGGAAAGTTATAGTAATCGCAAAAAAATCGAAAATGAAAGTTTTGATATATCTTTACGTTTCAGAGGTTTCTCAACATTTTGGCATACCTTAGAAATGGATGTTTGTGTGTGTGTGCGCGCGCGGATACAAATTCTCAACCGATTTCAATTATTCAAAAACGATTCAATTCCTATTAATAAGGAGAGGTGCTGATTAGTTTTTGGCAAAGGCAAGCCGTTTAGAAGATATAGGAAAAAAAATTAGTGTTTAGAAGAACAAAGCGTCCTATTTCAATAATCCAAACAACATTTTACTTGTATTGACAATATGAAGATCTGATTGTATTTTTGGGAAGGCAGGTCTAACGGTTTCAGAGATCTAGTAAAAAAGTTAAAAAAATACATTTGGCGGTCAAAAATGATCGTTAGACATAGACACATCAAATTCAGATATTTTATAGAGATTTTAATAATGTGTATCAATTCTGTTTACAGTTCTTACGCTTACGTGTCTCTATGCAGTTAATGCAGTGCGATTGCCTTCAAAAAGTTCAACATTTCCAAAATATTTCAAAATAAAAACTTTTTGTTTTAATCGAAGTTTTTTTCCAAAAGCCTTTTTATTTCGAAAATTTAAAATTTCTCAAAAATTATATTTTTTCAAAGATTACAAAAAAAAATATTTAAAAAAAAAATTTTGGTAAAGGAAATTCCAACAATTTATCTTAAGGCCATATACCACTAGTTTGAATACAATTATACCTTAAGAGTCCTATAAGCTGTTGTGCTGATTTGACTTAATACTACGTCTGGTCTACAGACATAGTATTAAATAGTTATTTATTTATTTTTGTGTGATGAATTATTATTACAATTTTTGTAATTGGGCAAATATTTACTGATGCAGCAATGCTGGGTGAAAGTTATTTTCACTTGGAAATAAATTGGTATCTATATTTCCAAGTGAAACAGTTGACACTACTGCTTGACAATAGGCTACCAAAAGCAAGACAAATTTGGCAATAAAAACTTTTAAGCTTTAAAACAGTTTTTTCAATTAGTCATTATTATATTGTTGTCAGTGACAGCTATGTTTTATTCATTATGAAATTATTATTGGAACTAGTGATATGTGACACTGTGTTTTGAGGCAAATTGCTGAAACTTTTCGTATCGTAATTTAACATTTGAAATGAGGAGATCAAGACATAAAATTCATCAATAATCAGTAAAAATTTATAAATGTAAAATAACAATTATTTTGAAAATTCTCTAGTTAATTATTACAAATGCTGCAAATTTTATCATTTGAAATTAATAGACTTAATATAAGTAAAACAAATTATGTATGTTTACAAGAAATGTAAACATATTTGTATAAGCAAATTAAACTAATATGCATATCGTGTTCGATTAAAATGCATCAGAAGACACTATCTCATAGTTATATAATAATATATTAAACAGTTCTAGAAAATATATACAATCTAAAACTGAAATCAAAAATAGTATATATCAAGCAATAGTGGCACTTAAAAAACTAGTGGTACATGGCATTGGGCCCTAAGGCAAATTGCTGGATTTTCACGTAGCTGTTTTAAATTTTTAAAAGCTTAAGAGATTTTGAAAAATTTTGAAAAATTCGATTTTTTGGGAAGTATGGAATTTCTTGAAAAGCATGAATTTGGTGAAAGCGACTGACAATAAATTCTTATGTGATGTAATTCAAGGAATATTTATTACTTACCGTTACTCTACTTGTTAAAAATAACTAATTACTAATTATTACTATACTTGTAAGAAAAAAGAATTGCTGATTAAGAAACAGTTCACATACAGAATTCAAATGGATTAATTTATACTTCAAAATAGTGCAATGAAATGAATTCGATTTTATTATTGCTATCCTGTATGAAGAATATTAAAATATATTTATACATTTTCATTATATAAATTGGGCTGAGCTTTAGGAGTTAATAGGAACAAAGTACTGTATTTTATTTCGAGTAAAAATGTGATGAGCATTTTTTTTTTGTCATAACTAAAAACTGCTTTTTAGGACTTTTTATTCTTAACATAAAAAATACGAAATGCCATCTAATGCATTTGGATTGAACATTAGATGCATCAAACAGTTTGATTTATTGACGTAATGAATAGTAGAACAAAGTACGGCAGATATTAAAATTAGTGTTAAAATATTCGTGAAATATACTTCATTATATCGCTATTTTATGGGTAATTTTCAAGCACTGAATAATATACGTTCAGGATTAAAATAGAAGAATAGCCCTTAAAATTAGAATATGTAATAGTGTTTTGTATGCGACTAATCACATAATACGTAAAATCATAACTATTTTTTCAATTATCTAATACGCAGTATCGATGTAATGCTAACGCGGTTCCAATCCAGTCCTCCCCGTACCATCTGCGGGGAGAGGGGAGAGGAGTGTTTTTTTTAGTGGGTAAAAATCTCCACACGGCCGTCCATCTTTGTCTGCTGTAGGATGGACAGCGGAGTATCAACGATGGCGGTGTCTTATGAAGATTTTTTTTCGCACCTCTATAAAAAAAAAAAAAAAAATACGCAGTATCATAATCATCTCGTAGAAGTTGTACTTACTTTCATGCAATTCTCTTGCGTCAACCAAGAAATTTCTTGGAAGTTATAATTGTCAATTACTGGAAATAGATCTCGGTAAAAATTCGTGGAAAAAGTTTTAAGCTATATTTAAACCAAATAACATGATATCTAATAAAATAGTACCAAGTAAAATACAAATTACAAAGAACTAATATATGATTAATCCAATATATTTCGTTTATAAGATAAGATATGAGTATGCTCATTTTGAAAACTTATTGATTTACAGAACTAAAAAATGTGTGTTTTCGATATTTTTAACAATTTTTTCAAAATCGTTTAGGAAGAATATTAAATTTTAGCTGCCTTCAGATTATACAAAGACTTTGCCTGACTAGACTAAATTCTATTAACATGCATAATACTCTATATGATAATATTAATCGCTGTATCGAAATTCCTATGCTTCGGGTATTAAATATTAAATCGTGTCATTGCAGCTAAACTGCATACGCTAGAATTCTGCGAGGTATGCGCACTGAATATAATAATATCCATTATATCACTAAAATGAGTGATTATGGTTGTCAGCGCATATTAAGAATTTATTAAATGCTCAAATTCTCAATATATTCATATTATCCACCGTAGTCGGTTATGGTTATTAATTTAATTTTAAATAATATGGATTAGAACTGTATGCTTCATTTATTATTCATTATTTATACTCGAAAGTTTTAATCGTTAATTAAAATAATAATGCACAAAATACGTGATTAAAAAGTTCATTCATTTGTAATTTTTATAACGAGGAAAATCTTGCGAGTCTAGGTCGCTCGTTGTTGACACACTTTGGCTGTGCGTTTTGCAAAAAATGTTTAGTAAAAAAGTTTTAGTTAAAATTTAAAATTTTTGAGATATTTTGATCATACAATATGGTCTTATAATTAGGTAATGAGATATCTTATAGATAAGTCAATACCGATTTTTTTTATTGAAAATTAATTTTAAAGTATTGTAAAATAAAGCATGTGCATTTATTTTGAAATTTTCAGATGACAGTTTATAACAAAAATAAGTTTTTGAAGTAAAACGGAAGTCCGTTACGCCCGAACTGTTCGTCATTCGCTCTCGATGAGATCATTTCTATGCGGGTCGATTATGATTAGTTGTCGTGTATGTGAATAGAGATCTGTCGTTGTATGCGTACCGGCATCAACGTTGTATACGTACCGATATCAACTAGGAAATCGGCATAGATAAATAAACATTTTGAATTTGCATCGTAGTATAAATCTTGATTTAATGAAAAATGCTTGAATCAGAAGAATATTTTATCCTATTTCTTAAATATAATAAAACAAATTAAACATTTGTGCCGTGTACTAAACGTAAGTTTATTGATTAGAAATTATTTTTATATTATTCGTAGTTTTTATAAATCTTTGAAGTTATTAAAATGAAAAATATTTTTTACGCAAGACAGATATTACAGCGGTTTAAAGAATGAGATTATTTCGCCAGCAAAAAAGTAAAAAAATACACGTAGTCAATGAATATATGTTAATTTTAATTACATGAAGTTTTTGAAACACAATTACATGATGAGTGAAATTGTGAAAACAATATTTCTTTAGGCGTTGTTTTACATAACCCACTGTGTAAACGAATATTATAGAATTGATTAATCAGCAATTGCTTCATTTCTCTAATGAAGGTTTATTTGTCATATTTGAAGTATAACTTTAATTACATTATTGTTTTTAGATATTGTATAATTATTTTTAATGCTATATAATGAAAATATGTATAATTATTTTTGATGCTATTATAAATATATAATTTATAATTTATTAATATATAAATGTGTACAATGGTTGACACTAATTATTAAATTATTATATGGTGTATTTATTTTTACTTAAATGCCAACTTTTACAGTAGCAAATAAGTTTTACTTCAATCGCGTGGAACCTTATGCGCACTCTTATTTACGGAGGTCATCTAAACTTGTAAAAACTTGAAATTTAAATAAAATGTATATTATTGTATCAAAATATACTGAAAAAGGTAACGACGCTCTAACAAAATATGTAAAATATGTAATACAAAAAGGCAAATTGCTGGAACTTCCGTACAAAAATTAAATTGTTTAAAAATGATTAACCTGTTTTTTAAATTTTGTAAAAGAACTGATTTTTGAGAATTTTGAAATTGTTGAATAAAATGATTTTGAGTGTTTTATATTTCGTAATATATTAAAATTTTTGAACTTTTTTTCGACAGAAAATGGAAGCGCGTAAGCGCCGCGTCCTAGTCTACGGACGAACAATATTACGGAACCCATAGAAATGTAAACAAAATTTATTCTTATTATTGAAATCTCTATAAAATATCTGATAATTTGATGTGCATAATGATCATTTTTTATCGTCAAATGGCATTATTTTTACTTTTCTTACTGGATCTCCGAAACCGCTAGAGCTGCCTTCCCAAAATTTAATCAAATCTTCATTTTGTCAATTCAAATGAAATAATTTTTGAATTATTCAAATCGGATGCTCCGTTCTCTTAAAAACTGAGTTTCCGTTTTTGGCACATTTTGTCCCGTATCTTCGGAGCGGCTAGACCTGCCTTTGCCAAAAACTAATCAGCACGTCTCCTTATCAATACGAGTCGAATGTTTGTTGAAATATTCAAATTAGTTGATCGGTGTTTCCGAAATCGTCGATGAAAGTTTGAATCCGAACACACACACACATAAAATCATTTTTCTAAGGTATGCGTGAATGTTCAGAAACCATTGAAACCTAAGGATACATAAATATGAAATAGAATAAAATAACATTCTAAAATAAAAGTATCGCAAAAGAAGTGAAATGTAAAGGGGTACACAAACATACATCCATATACATTCTAAGATATAGAAAAATGTTCCGAAACCTTTGAATCGTAAATATATCAAAATTTTCATTTTAATTTCTATGAGATTACTATAACTTACCCTGCGAAAAGTTATTATTCATGAAAATCTGTCAATTGATATTATTTTTGTAACCAGCGTTTAATAAAAAAATAATATTTTAAAAACAATAAATATTAAAATTATACCTTTTCGTATAATTTCAATTCGATAAAGTAAGTAAGGTAAGGGGCCCAGTTTCTGACCTTTTTAGAGTGACGGTGGAGGTTAAACTATAATAATTAATATAAAACTTAACTTAATGAAGAAAATTATAATTTTATCTATTAGTTTAGGATTTTTAAAATAAAATAATGTGCATAAAAAAATTATTTGAACTAAATTTATATTTTAAATTGACGTTTTAAAAATTGACATTAAGAGCTCCAGTTTCTGACCCTCAGAATTCTTCGTGTAGCAGTTTCTGACCCTGACCGTAGCCCAATTTCTGACCCTTTTTAAATAAACTGAAATTATTATTAAAATAAATAAATTAAATATTTATTCTAAAAATATACAGTTTGTTAAAATTTAACGTATAAATAGTTCAAGTCTTGTTATAACATATTACACAAACAAAAAAATTAAAATTAATTATTTAAATTACTTGGACTTTTTTTTTATTTTAAGAGCTTTTTGTTTCTTTTTTTCTTCAAGTTTTTCTTTTTTAATTATTTTTTCTGCCTCCTTGGCTTTATTTTTGGACCTTTCAGCTTTTTTCAATTCTTTTTCTTCTTCATTTTCATTTAATTAATTGTAATTGTATAATTGTATAATAATAAAAATATTAGTAAACTAAAACAGTCATAATTTAAGCGTTGATAAAACTGACATTTTTTTATTAATAATTTTATCACTTAAAAGATGTATTTACAAGATTTAAATACAATCTTTCATTTATACCAATGAATATTGAATGTAAATTTATCACTTTACTACGAAAAATAGTAAAAAAAATATAAGATAACAATAAATATTATTATTTTTACATTTAATGAACAAGTGACTAAAAACATGTGACAGATAACCTAGCTTTTAGAAGGTTAGAATTGCAGGGTCAACAACTGTGACATACACTTAAAATTGAGCCTAGTTATTGACCCTCAAATTTCAGTAATAAAACTAAATTTAATATGTTTTATAAATATTTTAAAATAAATTTTAATTAATTATTGACTTATTTGTATATTTTTAGTTAGATTTTCGTACTTACATCATAATTAGTGCACGAACTCAATTGTCGTAGCTCCTTACATAAACTGTTTAGACTAAAGCTAAAAAATGGCTTTCACAGTCACTTTTGGTTTAAAAAATTTTTTTTATTTAGTTAATATTTTTTATATTTTTTTTAATTGACATTAATGAGGCATAGAATAAATTACTGTCAATTAAGAAAAAATTTATTTTCACATTAAATGTATAGTTTTTTAATTAATTCCAAAAAAAGTTGAAAAGGTCAGAAACTGGGCCAGGGTCAATAACTGGGTATTTTACCTTATAATTTAACTTAACAGTGGATCATTTATATAGTAAATGTATATGTGCGTGCTTATGCATATAAACTCATAAATGTTTGTGTGTATGAACTCATAATACTTATATTTATGTATTTTCTTATAACCTCAGCCTGTTGCATCCCTCGCTCGTAAGGGAAACCACGTTTCTTGTTGGGATATAAGGGTGGGAGTTTTGGCGTAGCTGCTTGTATATATAGGGCGCAAAATTATTTGTGAGAAAGGTAGTTAAGATTAGGGCTGTACAAAAATGATACAAAGGTATATTAAAAATCGATATAGTATAAACGAAATCTTAGTTTTCTAAATATAGACTATTTATTAGATTTTGATAGATATAGCAACAATAAAAAATTAACCCCATTAACTAAAAAATTAACAGAATTTTACCAAAGCTCTAGATTGCACTTAAAAGCTCGTAACTTCAAAACTATGCAAGTTTTTTTACTTCCCGAAGAAAAAGTTTATGTTTTCCTAATTATTTCCAGAACAGTTAAGGTCAATATCACATTGCTTCGGCTTGACGTCAAGGCTTAGGACACCCTATATATATATATATATATATATATATATATATGCGTGTATATATATATATTAGAGAGAGAGAGAGTAATACACACATATATAGGGTAATACACACAAACATATATATATATATATATATATATATATATATATATATATATATTCTGTACGTGTGTATGATTCCTAACTCCTTCTACACGGTTATTCGAATTTTGATATATCTTTATAGAGTTTGTCAAGGAAATACAGCGGAGGTAATGAACTATAAAACTATACAAATAATATAGAAATAAATGTAAAAAAATACAAAAAACTTCATATCATTGTTTGACATTGAAAACATTTTGACAAATGAGAGCTGTCATTTGCCAGAAATATCAATTCACTTAGAATTTTAATTTAGATTAAACTATGAGCCTAAACAATATTAAAATATGATATATTCTTTATAATGAGTAAGAAAAATGATATGTCAACAACATTATTACCTAAAAGCGCTGAGATGTGTCAGAAATTACATTAAAATTAAATGATAATGATATAAGATATAATATGTTTGGCAGATAAAATTATATAATTCAGTTTGACAGATGTACAAATATAAATGTACATACAGAGATCTAACTAACTAATATTTGTATACATTAACAAACTTTTCATTACTATTAACACCTGAGTATTCGACTTTCAGAGGTTCGTAATGTTTTTGCCAATATATAGATCAAATTGGCATCAGTATTAAAGATTTACATTGCTTAGATTTTTAAAGAATACAGTCGTGACTTAAAGTTTTTAAGAGAAAACTAACTACAAATCCGACAAGTAACTGAAAACTTCGTAAGGCAGAAGACAAATTATCCACAAAACAGAAACTACAAAACTCGTTTTAGTACTAAACCATAAAACTTGACAATACTGAATAATCCAGTTGACATGACAATTTCTACCTAAAAATTTATTGAAGAGAAACCAGAACTATGCTTTCTGTTAATTTTTGACATGTTTTTTCTTGACCTTAATGTTATTAGAAGGCAACCCAATGGTTTTCTATTAGTTTTATCATGTGATCATAATTTGATGTATTTTAATAGCTATATAAACTGAAAATTGCAAGTTACAATCTTACCTAAATCTATAATTTGAAGTGAAAAATGATATTACTTCTTGATAACAGGATTTGACTTTAAACCTAGTTGCAAGACCAAACCTCTTACCACAAAACCATAAACAAGTTCAGTGTTGTTAGAGTTAAATAATTAGTAACATTGTAACATAACACTAAAAAATTATTCAAATAATATAACCCTTTTCTCAAGAAGTGAAATTATGCAAAATTATTAGAGCATTCTCCAAAATGATGCGAAGTATTTTTTTGTAATAAATCTTAATGTATAATAGACAAAGGCAATATCAGTTAAACCTTTTCGGTAAAAACTCATATTACAACCACTGGTTTTGATTTTGATACCCTGTGATCAAATTTTCACTTAATAGTGTAGAACCCAAATATGGAAGTGAAAATTGCCTTTCGGTTTTTATAAGAAGGCTTCCAAAAGTCGCCCGAATTTAAAATTTAAAATGAAAACTTTCAATTCTTGAAATCCAACATCCATCATCCATATTATTCTCATTATAAAAAAAATTGATAACCGTCTTCTAATCACACTTGGTTAGGGAATTACATCTCAAAAGCTAATAGATCATTAAGTATAGTTCTGATCGCTGTTAAAAAAAATAGGCACCAACTGTTTAGTAAATGTTTATATAAAGTAATAGAAATATTAAAACTCAAATAGAAACGAAAATATCTAATATTTAGATATTGCTATAATATACTCGTATGTCATAACTAAATATATTCCAAGTATCAAGTCCTATTCAGAAGCAAAAACTTTGTAGCTGTTCGACAGACGGACCATGTCATACATGCAGATAAACTTTTCCGTATCCGAGAGAAGAAATGCCTCTGAATGTCTCATTCTGTAAATTTGTGATGCAAAAACCTCCAAATCTTATTTTCTCGTGACACAAAGCTCCTATTTTATTCTCATGTCCCATGAAGCAATGTATCTAGACGTAGTAGTATACACCAAGGGAGTTATAGCAGATAAGATAATGCTCTATCTTTAAGCCGTCTGGAACAGATTCCTAATTAATTCTATGTCCGAAATATAGCAGGCATTTTGCGTTACTCACAAAAGGGAAGCGTTTTGTATATACACGTGTAGAGAAGAACGGGTAATTCGTGACACGTTTACATAATCAGTTTGCACGATTTTCGAAATTTTGGTACACATTAGCATTTTATAATTTTATCTGTTGCATACAAAATTTTAACAAAAAGATCAAGTCATGACTGAGATCTTGCATAATGCAAAATAAGAAATAAAACTCGTAAAAATATCATCTTGTTTTAGGAGTAATACATACAGTAATTTCAAACGTTGCATACATTAACATCATTTAATCTAAAGCTCGCAGTATTTTTATTAAAAAAAAGTAAATGTGAGTGAAGGTTAAGTATTTTTTTAAGCAATCATAACTAGTTGAAAGTGGCATTTTGTCTTAAGGCAAGTTGCATGAACTCTCCGAAATGTGTAATAATTGACTTAAGTCGACCAAAATTGAGATTTAGATCTTTAGATGAAATTTTCAACTGCACGATTACGTATACCATTAAAATATACATTATGTCCATTTAATGATTTAAATTAATGGTAACATTTTCCATACAACTAGAGAAGTTTTGTAGACTTATTTTTCTGCTGGAATGAGAAAAGGCTTCTAAAATTGTGATATTCAAATTTTGACACATCACATCACAAAAGCGACTTTTGACACAAATTTTGACTATTTTTTTTTGCAAAATTTTGATGAACGTTTTGAAAATAAACTACTTGCTTTAGGGCCGTACAATTTTAGTGTATTTTTTATAACCATGATTTCTCAGGACACAATAAATCTGAGAATATCTGAGAACCATGATATTAACGTAAAAAAATCATCGAAAATTAATTTTAACAGTTAATTACGAAAAAACGACATGGCCAATCTTTGTCCAAATAATATTTTCGAATAGTTTTCGAAAATCGAGTTACAATTTTTGACTAATTCATGGACAAATTGTTTTCACTTTCCTTTTAATTACTAAGAAAAGGCTCGGCCGATCTTCGCACAAAATGATAGTCGAGATACATCAAATGGCTTTCAATAGTAATTGAAATTGGTTTAGCCGTTTTTGAGAAAGTGTCTATTTAGGTAAAAAATTGGTTCAAATACACACACTTACTTTTCGATTTCGTCTTATTCGATACAAAATGGCTTGAAACGTCGAAAAAACAAAATTAGCAAATCGGATTTTGTTATAAAAACATAAACTTCTTTTTGGAAAAGTTATAAAAATTGTTTCTCTTCAAGTTTAATATTAGAAATCGAATATCAAAACATCAAAATTATTGTATACATTAAAATGCCATAATGTCATCAATTGAATACAATTTCTTGAAAAATTTTAGAATATCTGATAAACGCATTCGAAAAGAAAAAAGAAAACTTTTAAAAGAAAATTTTGTCTCTTAAATTTCAGTGTAGTATATTTATATGAACATTTTTTATGAAACAAATTGTAAGTGGCATTTTGTTTTAAGGCTCGGCTTAAAAAATCAGTATTTTAATTTATGAGTGATTTGTAATTACACCCAGCTTGTAATGTTAAAAATTATTGCATATTATTAAATTTTGTACTATTTTTTTTATTACACAACATTACAAATACAAAGAATTTTCAAAATGCGGGACTGATTAATTCAATTTTTAATTAATTTTTACAATTTAACCACTGTTTGTAGAATTATTATAATTTAGTATCTTCATTCATACTCTATACATATATGCACTGAAGTTGTCGAAATAATATTTTTAACAATTAACTAATAAGAAACGGCTTGGTCGATTTTTTCCAAAATTTTATCAGCACGATCTCACAATGATATCTATTATAACTATTCGAAAATAGTATTTGATTATTCAAAATTGTGAAGCAACGGTTAAATCGATCGTATCAAGAAAGGAACCAAGTGAGTGCTTATCAATTTTTATATAATGGTATTTAAATATTCTAAAACTGGTTCAACCATTTTTGAGAAAACGATCATCGGCTCATTCATTCAAATTTAGGAATTTTTAATGTAACATTTTGATATATTCTTTAAGACCATGACCTCTATTCTTAAAAAAAAATCATAAAAACCGTTGAAAAAAATTATCAAATTGGAACTCATTGTTAGGCAGTGCGAGATAAGAAATGAAACTCTAAGGAAAATCATATCTCTCAAGTATAATATTAGTAACGCCCTAATTTAGGATAATATAATTAATATTAGGCATTATGCTAGTAAAATATATTTAAGCACATGTTATATTTATCATTATCATAAATGTTTAGTTCTCATACTTTTGACATAAGAGTATATATACAGTTTATCCTACCTCTGTAAACACCGATACTTCCCAATTTCCCCTACGGATAATTAAAAACGAGAGAGTTTTATTTCACTCTAAGCACGTAATTAAAATTATGAATAAATAGAAAAAAGCTATTCTGCTCTCACATTTAATTACAATGAAAAATATGATCATGTGATAAATAAATTAAAATTTGTCGCTGACGGTTTTGTGCGTCGTGCGATGCTTGTTTACGTGAAAAATACTCGTGTTTTGTCATGTATTTACATGGAACGGTACATGGAGCCGTAAATGATATCATGAAATTATAATCAAGCCAAATAATGTTTTGGGTTGATTGTACGTAATTAATTTTGTTATGCATGAATTTTAGCCTGATGGTATCGTTACAAATTATCCATAACCAGGTTCTAATAAAAATGGTATAATATTTAGGTAATTGAGATCATCTTTACAGTAACATACGACAATATAATGTTCCATTTCATTACAATTACAGAATGAAAATACGAGTTAGTTACAATAGTTCTAACCAGAAATATATTTAGCAATGATAATATTTTTAATATATTTATTAAGACCTAGCACTCTTTATTAATGCATCAACATTTTTTACAAAATCGACGAGAATTTTACAATTTTTTGTCTAAAACTAATCAGCACGATTTCGCAAATAATTTTTTTCGAATAGTTTTTGAAAATTCAGAATTGGTTCAGAATAACCAACGCGAGTGCACTAATTTTCATTAAATGGGTTTTGACAAATTTTTAAAATTCATCAATTTTTTAAAAGGATTTGTCGTAAGGCCGTAATATTTTAGTAAACTATGTTAGTTTTAAGAAACCATGATATCTATCGTTAATTTTTTTTCAACAGTAAATTAAAAAAAAACCGCCTGGTTTATCTTTATCACAAACTAATCAGCTCAATTTACGTCCAATATCTTTTGAACGGTTGTTGAATTTTTATAATCTAAATCTAAAATCTGAACTAAAACTTTTTACACTTTTTTGCTAATTACAAGGAAACTGCTCGGCTAATCGTCGCGCATTTATATATG
Organism: Ctenocephalides felis; assembly: GCF_003426905.1. NCBI lineage: Eukaryota > Metazoa > Arthropoda > Insecta > Siphonaptera > Pulicidae > Ctenocephalides > Ctenocephalides felis. The sequence continues at coordinate 33,278,039 of NW_020537646.1, forward strand.
CTAGTCCTCATCGAATTACATAAAATGGTTTATTTAAATTTTAATCAATTGGAACTTTTGAAATCAAATCAGCAATTTTTGAGATAATATCGATATAAGTTAAAAAAAAAAATGACTCACACACATTGGATCTCATTCGATTCAGAATTACTTGAAACGTCGAGAAAACAAATCAAATCAATCTTTTCATTATAAACGCAATGTACTACATTTTAGTAAAAATTGAGTGTTTTTTGCAACTGAGAGATTGTAATCCATTCCATTTAATTACAAGCACATATAAACTAACTTCAAAAATATAAATGTGATATTTTTCATGAGGTCCTACATAATCAAAATTTTAGTATACAATGTTATATAAAATTGGCTTATAAAAAATTATTGAAATTGAATAATTATTGAAGAAACTCAAACATTTATAACATAAACATATCCAAAAGTTTTATACAATTATTATTGTTCAAATAACAATTCTTAGAGTTTATAATTATATCATTTACAATATTACGTTCAAAACCACTAATTTATTTATATATTAATTATTTTTAGTTTTTAAATAATTCATGAACATAAAATTCTATATTGTGCTTTAATTTAAAAAATAGATAGTAATCAGAGCTTATTGTTGATAAACTTTTATATTTATATATGCACATTTTAAGAGGTAATAGAATAGAACGGGTAAGGACATGATTTATTTGTGGTGGCTCTCACAACATGGCTACTATTTATTATCATTGTTATATTGTTAATATTTATTATCATTGTTATTATTATGAACATTTATTATCGTGCTTTTTAAATTTCTTAAACATTAGCTAATTAAAGAAGTTCAAAATGTTGACAAACTGCGAAAAAAATATGCATATGCATATTAATTGAGAGTAAAGTCGTTTGCGTAAAGGCTTTATTGAACGAATCTTACTTGCGAATTATCTGTGTTTTATTTTGAAAATATTAATTATTCAAAATAAAATTCATATGTCCGATGTGATAGTAGTCATTGTTATCAAATTAAATTCTATCTGTAAATTTTTATACTTTTTTTTTTTTTTTTTTTTTTTTATTTATTTATGGCTTTTAATCTTTCGATCATTTCGCCAGTTACATAGATATATACATTTACAATTCCAAATTTATAAATCCATCTTAATACTAGTTATATACTTATACATAATTTTGTGTATGTTAACAATATTGTGGAATATCAACACTTGTGAAATTATTGGGAACACGATTCCTTTGTCCTGTAACATTTTATACATGGATTTCTTTTATTTCATATATTTTTAACATTTACAAAAAAAATATGATCTGTATTATATGAATCTTATAATTTAAAGATTTTGAAAACTCTCCTTGCCAAGTTTTTAAACTCTGCTCTTTAACCAGATAATTTAATTCTATTGCCGGCAGCCTCGTGTATTCTTCTCCATTTTGACAAGCTTCTCTCGCCAGAAAATCAGCAGTTTCATTTCCCATGATATCCGCATGTGCTTAATCCATATTAATGTCATAGAGTTTTCACTATAATTTATTGTTTTCATTGTATTTATTATTCCAAAAATTAATTTGCTTGATCTTCTATTTTGCTTTTGTAAAATGCTCGCCTTGCTGTCACTGAAGATTATACATTTTGGTATTTTCCTTTTTTTTTTTTTTTTTTTTTTTTTTTTTAACTTCAATATTACTAATACAATTATACAACTAACTCATATTCAATACTATACAAAATGTTATTTTATAACAGTATTTTCTTTACCCTTATCTGTTTCAGTAATTTCTGAATGTGTTGTTTTTCCAATACATAAAGAATCAATTTCCTCTTCTAAAGCTGTCCATAATTTTTCTGTTTTTTCATTTGTTTTATGTCTTAGTCTTGTTTGTACCTTATTAAATATTTCTCTGAAGTATCGGTTCATCATCTTTTATTCTCTTCATTATCGCTATCGTTATCCTCCTGATTATTCTGAGTTTTCCATTCAGTATCGTCTTTGTTTATTTCCCTCCTTCTATCGTAGTATTCTTTTACATTTCTTCTTCTGTGTCTTTCTTCAATTTTTAATATCGTTTGCTTATCACGTGGTATTTCGTTTTTCTCACTCCTGTCGTGTATTATGGGTTTTTGTGTTGTGTTATGATAATTATTTTTGTATCTATTTCGCTCCTGTGCGCTGGGTGGGTCTCCCGTTATTTTGTTGACATTACTATGATTTGTACTGCTTATGTTATTGTTGTTTTATATGTCGATTTAGGTACCGTTGTTGTTGGTCTTATGATTTCTGGCTGTTGATATAGTTTTGTATATTTTTCTATCTGTACGTCAGGCAGATCGGGAAAATTGATTTTGTTTTTAATTTCTACATCTGGTCTCATGACATCAGCATATGTTTTATTGTTTAATATCGCCTTGGCTTCCCTAAAACTTATATTATAGTCGGTCATTATATTTTTTACTTTGATGTGATATAAGTATTTACCACATTTTTTGTCTTTTGCCTGATGCTCTTCCTTGCATAATGCGCATGTCGGAGAAGTTTCTTTGTTTTCACAATCCTTATACTTGTGTTCGCCTGAACAATGACTACACCTGGTTTTACCCTTACACTGATTAGTCACGTGGCCGTAATTTTGGCAATTAAAACATTGTGTAATGTTATTGTATTGTTCGACCCTGAATTTGACTGCATATATCGACACACGATCAGGTAATTGCTGTCCCCTGAAGGTTATTACACAAGTTTTTGTAGGCACTAATTTATTATTTTCTTTTTTATTTATTCTTTTTAAATCTAAAATTTCAACATCTGATTTTATATCTTCTCTTATCTCTTGATCTGTCATATCAGTGTCTATGCCGTGTATGACACCCTTCCTAATTAGTAAGAACGTGGGTATATATGCTCGCAATTTGTTTTTAACGAACACCTCGTCCTTAATAATATTATTTGCTATATTATAGTTATTAAATATAATTTTGATTCTGTTTTTTCCTATAGATTTTATTTCAATTATATCATGTTTGTATTGTGGAAAATTTTTAAACATAAGCTTGCCTATTGCCATTTGGTGTACCACTCCATTGTTTATATTTTCGGATTCCACGTAGATAATGAATGGTGCTATATCACTGTTTGAGTAGGTCAAATTTTTATATTTATTATTATATGAATTTTTGTTTATATCATTATTTTGGCTAATATCTTTTATGGGTTCATTAATTTCTAAATTATCCTGATCTTCTAATTCTAAATCCATATTTTTGTTGCTATCTGTTTCTGTACTAATATTTTCTTCTTCCATACTTTCATCCCAATTTGTTTGCGACTCTTCCGAGATATCTTCACTAGTCTTGATAGAAGTTTTAACATTTTCTAGTTTTTTAGAAGTATTTTTTAATCTTTCCGTCACTTTTTTAATTTTATCAGTTTTAACACTTTTAATTGATTTATTTAATAAATTAATACTAACACTTTTTTTTCCACTATGTAATTTATTGCCTAAATCACTTAATTTTTTTAGAATATTCACTTTTCTTGTTAATTAAACTATTATAGCATTGTTGTGTTGAATTTAAATCTTCATTATAATATGTTTTCATTGCATCAGCAATGCTTGTTCCTAAATTACTGATTCTATTGACATTGTACTGAGACGGTGATGACTCACCGTTCTCGCCGTACTCACCACTCTCCATATCTTATCGATGTGCACGCTTCGAATGCTCGAATTGAACAAATTTTTATACTTATAAAGCTTAAAGATTTAATTAAGAATTTAACACCCTCACCATATTTCACCGTATTTCAGTTCAAGCGATATAAAATTATTATTTAACAAGCGAACAATAGGAGACCCAGATATAAGCATACAACCACCTGCATACAAGAATACACATATACTCTCATATGGAATATGTATAGACACTTGTAGTGGAGGAAATACAACGTTTTATTCTAAAATCGGACAAAATATAAAAGAATTTAAGGAAAAAAGATAAATGCTATAATAATATCTAAATATTAATGAGTACTTGAATTGTGCCCATTTAGTGCAATTTTGTATAAGGACGTTAGAATTTATTGCTTATGACCTTTGTATATTGGTACATTTCCTAATAAGTCATGTGAATTAACCAAATACTGGCGGCTATTTAATGATTTAAAACTTTACGACAATTTTATTTTGTTTCCACTCAAACTGTCTACATATTTGGTTATTTCAGTGGCTACCCAACGATATATATTTGAAATTGGAAACTAATGAGATAAGTAAATGATCAGTTACAATAGATTTACTTAAATTACCTATGAACAAGCGAAGTCTGAAGGATCTTTCTAACAGATTGTAAGTGATATCTAAAATATAACCTTCGTGATATACATAAACTTTTTTTTATCTTGCTGACATGGTTTCAAAACATTTATTTTTTTAACAAAAATTGTTTTATATTAGGATTTTTTAGTAAGGTGAAACGTACTTTTTCGAAAGTGTAGAGATGCTATTATATAGATAAAATAATAGTTTAGATAGTTACTCGAAATGTCAGACATTATCAGAATGTTTAGTAAAATAAGTACAAATAATCAATATATTTCTATTGTGAGACCTAAGCCTTTGTGTCGATATCATTATTATTTAAATTTTTAGAAAATTTTGCATTAATAGAAAGTAGCAAATGAATCAATAAATATATTAATAAATTACCAAATCAAATTAATGCATAATTGAATAAAAAAAGTAATTTGTTAATAAATCTCATGTAGGGGATTTTTCATCTATCAGATTAATAAATTACCAAATAAAATTAGTGCTTAATTGAATAAAAAAGGTAAGTTGTTAATAAATCTCATGTAGAGGATTATTCATCCATTGAATAAAAACAATGAATTATTGAATATATAAATAAATAATTAAACAAATGAATAAAAACAATAATGTAGAATTTATTAAATAAATGTATAAATAAAATATATAAATATATGCTATATATCAGTATGTACAGCAAATTTAGAGGAATACAGACCCTTAAAGAAATTGATTGAATAATTTATAAATAAACAAATAAATAAAGACATCCATAAATTTATGACTAAATGCATTAAATAGATATAAATTTAAAACACTAGTATATGATAATATTAATATATATTAAATGTAATTAAATATATGAATAGATAAACACTGAATCAAAATATAAAGAAGTGCATAAGTGTGTATATAACTATATATATACATAAGTGATTAATTTTGAAATTTTTGTGATTTTTTAAAAAACATTGATTGAATTTTAAAAAAAATGAAATTTATTAGATTATTCAAAAAATTACAAAAGTTTCAAATAATCAAAAATTTGATTTTCTTTATAAGTTTTTCAACATTTGAAAACCGTTTGACCTATCTTCCTTAAAAAATGATCATTCACACAAATATTCACACCGTCAACACGAGCCATATGAGGATCATTTTAATTGCTAAAATTGCTATTTTTGTTGCATATCTCCAAAACGACTGGACCTGCTTTGCCAAAAACTAATCAGTACGGTCCCGATAATATGAACTCTGTTTGAATCATTCAAACCGGTTAATCTGTGCTCTGGAATTCGTGGACAAAAAAATATATCCAAAAATAAACACACACATATATCCCACTTTTTCCAAAATTTTCAGAAACTTTCGAAACGTAAAGATATGCAAAAATTTTTATTTGAATTTTTTGCGATTATTATAATTTGCCTAAAGGAAAGTTAATAAGGGATAGATATAATACAGTTTATGAAATTAAACGAATAACTATGTAAATAAACTATATAAAAATAAAGTCGTTTTTATTATGAATGGTAATTTGCATTTCTACATTAATGTGGTGGATTATGAATAAGTAAAATAAAAGCAGTAAGAGCTCAGATCAACCGATTTGAATGATTCGAAAACAGTTCGTATTGTCGGGGGACGTGTTGATTAGTTTTTGGTAAAGACAAGACCAGCTGTTTTGGAAAAATAGAGCAAAAATAACAAATAAAGTAGTTTTTGAAAGACGGGCGCATCCGGTTAGAACGATCAACATATGACATGTGTTGACGGTGTGGAGAAATGAGAAAGAATATAATTCAATATGTTTTCAAATGTTGAAAAATATTTTAAAGAAAATCATTTTTTTGTTTTTTCAATCTTTTGTAAAATTATCTTTTGTAAATGTATCTTTTAAAAATAAAATGAAGTTTAAGTTTCTTTAAATTGCCATGGGTGTCAAATTTTCGCTTAATTTGGCTCCACTAAAGTAAGTGTTTCGAATTCGCACACATCTCCAAACGGAATAGTAGTCGGTAGTCGGTACAGGCGAGCTACAGTTTTCATAAATAGCTACGTTACAGTACAGTACAGCCCGGGCTATATATCATCGCGCACAGCTACGGTAACACAGCGAACGCTATTGTAAATTATAATAAACGCGACTGAAACAAATGGCCAATGTGTACACGCGCAAAGTGGAACTGAAAAGTCATTTCCGAGCTACGCGAAAATTACTAATTGATATGTGATAATTGAAAAGGCGGCACGGAACATTAGTCGACGTTTTATTACCTTCATATTTTTTGTAATTCAATTTAATTCGTTGAATCATCTGCATAATAGATAAACGTACTTTTATCGCAATGACTGGAGAAACGAGGTGTCAGGTATTATCAATTTTCCGTATGGCAAGTTATAGTAATCGTCCAAAAATCAAAATAATATATTTTTGTTTGTATTGACATCGAGACGTGCTGATTACATTTTTACAAAGGCAGGTCCAGCGGTTTCGGAAATGCGGAAACAGAAGCCATGATGTGGTCAAAAATGATCATTCCAAATTATTATTATATATATATATATATATATATATATATATATATATATATATATATATACAAATAAAATTATTTCTAAATGAGTACACAGATATGCAAATATATAGCAGTTAGATTGGTATAAGTAAGAACAATAGGTGATACTGCCCTAGAGCAGGTCCGTGACCTGATTCAAACTCCAGCTAAATTCAGGGAGGAATAGTGTAAGAAATTTGGCTATTTTTATTTCAAAACATATTTTTTTACCTAGATTTTCAAGTTAAAATGAACAATGCTACTGTACGATGAGGGTTGTCCAGAGCAGGCTCCAAACTCCCATTGTCATCCACACGAGTCCGTGCATTAGACCATTACGACATGGAACACCCAATTGATTCATATAATAATAATTGATATAAAATATCTGCAAATAGGTTGACTGATTGACAGATAGACAAATAAGCAGCTAGAAAAGTAGATAGGTACTGGTAAACTAGTATACAAAAAAAAGATAGAAATAAAACAAAGTGGTCAGGTAAGCTGGTGGGCAGTTACACAGATTGACAAGTAGGCAGCTAGATAGGTAAACAAATAATTAATCAGAAAAAAAAAAAACACAAAGTAATAAAATCATAAACATGGGCATGTAGAAAATAGACTAGTAGACTGATAGGCCGATAGACACGTAGGCTGGCAAAGAAGTAGACAGGTACGCAAGTAAATACGTGGGCAGGTGGTAGACAGGTAAACAGTTGCACAGATACAATTAGTTTTTAATTTTGGTCCATTTTATTAGGTTGCCCTCCTGAAATAAAAATATCTAAACAATATTTTAGAGCCTTTATGATGGTAAGCATGTAGTGTACATAAAACGACTTGTCTAGGTACTACATCGATCAGTTGGTAAAACAATAAAAGCATAGTGATGTCAGATTTTTAAAACTGCAATATATATTTCATCAGTGTTAAATAAAAAATCTAATGAAAAATTTCATCAAGGAATGGTCAACTACTTGGTTGCAGTTTATTAAACACTAAGATTAATGATTCACATAACAACTTAGACTCACAATCTCATTATTTTGAGTTCAAATTCCACATTGCGAGCAACCTGATATAAAGCAAAAGTGAATTTTTACTTAGACTGGAATTATAGATCAAAAATATATTTCTACTTTCTAGACACTTTCAATGTTCTGACCATCTTCTGATCATGTTCTGACAATGTATTTTACTTGAGTGTGCACATAAACTCTAATCAGTAGCTACCGGCAAAACAAAACACAGCTTCGGATTCAGATTCTGATTAGAATGGCTTGAAATCGCAACAAATATCTGAACTTTGATAATTTTTATTTATTTAATCGCTTATAGTAGGCCTATAATATTTTGATATGTTGTTTCACACTATGCAATATATTGTTGTACAAAATTTCATCAAAATCGTCAAAAAATCAGCATTTAATTATAAAGAGATTGCTCGGCCGATTTTTACCAAAAACTGATCAACGCAATTCCCTACCATTATTTTTGGAACAGCATTTCAACTTCTTAAGTCGATTGTGGGCTCAAAACACGGACGGAAAATTTTGCCTTTTTTTGCTAATGACCAAGATATAAAACTTTATTGTTATAGAACAGTGATAATTATTTATCCAATTACCTTTTCCAAATTGTACTCACGTTTGCAAAAATTAACTAACAACAGCAAGTGCATTGCCACTGAGGAATAGTAAATAAACGGATGTACATAAATTTGATTTATACAAACGGAAATCCTTTGTTTTAGTAGGTACGTTTGTTGGCAACCGAACCATTGCGCACAGATAAGATAAGAGCATACTTTTCTTTATTCACCGGTGCGCGCTCAGTTTCTTAAGATCGACTTTTACATCGGGAAAACTTTTCCCGGCGCTCGCGATAACTTTTCTAAACTATTTTTTAATTTGAAAACTCTTTCATATCTGCGACTGGACCGTGAGAGCGTGCGAGAGGGCCGGCGGGCGGGGTGCTCCCCTAGAGATTTCTATTCCAGATCTGCTCGGGTTTATGAAATTAATACGGATTCTTTTTATTGCTCACTTTCCAACTTTGTAGACTAGTCGTTCTGTGATATTGTTAAACTCGACAATATTAATACCGGACAAAAAATATGTACTGGAAGCATTTGTGGAAATGAACTTACTTGTGTAATTTAGATTTTCATGTACAGTTTTGTGAAAACTAGTTTTGAAAATATGTGCATAATAGGTAAGTTAAGCATCACAGTGTGTAGATTAAGAGTTTAATGAAATGCTGAATAAATGAACTAATATTAATATTAAAATTTGCAAAATTGTAATTTATTTACTTTACTTGTAATTTATTTTTATAGAATATAAAAATAGAAAAGAATTTAGTAAAAGATCAGTGAACAAATAAACTAATATTTATATTAGAACGCAAAAAAAAATTTACTTGTTATTCATATTTTAGACGTAGAATATCATTTTTTAAGCTAAGCTAAGCAAAAACATTGAACTAGTTCTAATAGATTTTCACTTTTCGTAGATTAAGTTATAGTTTATAGCAATTAGCAAACATTGACATTTATTTAGAACAAATATTTATTAAATTCATTGAAGATATATTTTTATAAATATTTTTAATCCTTACACTAGGAGAGTTTTCCGCAAGATTGACGCAGCTGCACAAGATAGTGAACAGCCAAGTATTTCTTAAACAAAAAATTTTCAGATTTTCCAATCGTTATCTATAAAAATGTATTTAATAATTGAATTACGCTTATAAAAATCTCAAAATACAATGAAAAAATTGAATCCTAAATATTTGAACTCATAGAATAATAAAACTTCAAGCAACAAGGGGCAACACACTGGATCATATAAAAATATAATTTTTAGAACGAATGTTTTGCAAACTAGATAATTAAGATGGAAAAAATTGAAAATTAATATTATGAAATCTTTGGCAAAAAAACGTAGTCACGTACAATCGTTTTTAAGTAAAACTTTCATTAGAAAGAAAAAAAATTATATTAAAAGCATTTTTCTGAGATACTATATCACAGTAAATATTTTTAATTACTATTGCAAAAACTGTAAAAAAATCTACTAGATAATCATTTAATGTAATGCAAACTATCGCCAATAAACTCTTGATCATTCATATATTTATTTCGCAATTTATTTAAAGAATTCTGATTAAATTTTTCAAACACTCCTAACATAATTCACTAAATGAAGTAGAACTCATGTATTGATTCACATATATTTCGCGCAAATTTTAAGTTTCAACATTCTTGCGCTTCGAATCGTGGAAGTTTATTCAGTATACTATCGAATTTCAAAATCAGATCCGTATTATGACTAGATGTTGAAAATGGTTAATTAATATATACAAAGTTAGATACAAAGTTTTCGTATGCCTAATAGGTTTCATAGGCATACAGAAGGTGCACACACACACATACGCATACATATATACATACACAGATAAATTTTCTGGATACATAATTTATGACTTTCTTGTTCTGAATTAAAATCTTCATTTTTTATAAAGATATTTATCCAATTTTTTGTTTATAATTATTTTTACGATTTAACTATATAGAATGTCCCATTCTTGTACTTGAATGAATTTTTGTTCAGTTTGTAAAGAAAATGAAAAGAATAAAGGAAAGGCATATATAATAAATTTTTTAGTGTCATCGATACAATTTACGCATACCAGACTAGGTATTTTGTATGAGTAGGTCGGGCTTAATACCGGTTGGGCATAATACCGACAAGAACCTCCGCTTATCTCTTACCTCTTTTGGCTACGGAAACCGCCGTTAGGCATTACTTCATGGGGAGAGGATCTAGAATATTAGAATTCCCACTCGTCACAATTAAACTCGTTTTAATTGGTTAGCTTCGTGTTTACAAGTATATGATATATATTTAAATATGTGTTGACAATAACGGTCCTCATTACGTAAAATAATAGTTAATAAATAATAGTTAATAAATGTTCAACTATCCAAACCTAAAGCAAATGCATAGAAGAACTGTGTTCTAAAAATACGTTTATCAATATTTATTCATTACTTACTATATTTTGAACAATCACATTCAAGAGCTTCTGGTAAAGTAAAAAGAGTAGAAATGTATACAACATTTTCAAATATGTGAAGATGTGATTTGCCTCGGGTCCGTACAATGAGTAAATATTTAGTATATCATTTACATTATTTTTGTTACACTGCTTTTCAGCTTCATATAAATTTATTGGAAACATCTTTTCGTTAATAAGAAGTAAATGAAATAAATGATAGTGCACATATATTGTATATCTTGAGGTGTAAGTTTAATGTCTAATATCTATAAATGATGACATAAAATATTATGTCAAAACGGTTAGAAATTACTTGAATTAATTTAAAGATCATTTGATGTATTGCCTTATAATTATTAGAAAAACTAATTCGTAAATATAAATGAATGTATGTCTGTTTGTCTGTCTGTCTGTTTTTGTGTGTAATTGTATTTATTCATTTGGGAAATTGTTAGGTAAACATGTTGTCGGTTATTTTGACTAGAATCGAGTGGTAGGTATTGGCTGCCCCGAAGACTTTTTTTTAACATTTTTTAAATTTTTTTAGGTCGATTTTTATTTTTAAATTTTTTTAAAAATATGCGTATATAGAAAGAACATATAACCCTAAATTTTCACTTTCAACCTCCTACCACAATCCCTATTTTTGTAAGAATCATTAAAGTAATTATATATGTTTTAATTGATTGGTAATTGAAAAACTAGCAAACTGGCAGACAGGTAAATAGGTGAACAGAAACGTAGACATATGAACGGGTAGATGGTAAGTTGGTAGATAGGTAAATTGGTGGAGGGTGAACTTGAGGATATATAAAATGGTATGTAGAATAACCGATATATAGACAAATATGTAGATAGATTAAGAGGTTGATAGGTATACTGGTGGACTAGACTAAGTGTAACAAATATGCATTTTTGTTAAAATTTTTAATTGGAAGTAAAATACGACAAAGCGTGTATGGGCACAGCAAGAATATATATATATATATATATATATATATATATATCCTAATTTCATATATTTTTTCCTTATTATTAAGATACCAGTGGCAATAGGTACGTACTCTACTATTTTAAGAAGTAGTAAATAAAAACACTTTGGCCAATCTTTAAGAATCCAGGTCAATTTATGAAAAACATGTTCATAAATAATAAAAGTAATACTTTTCAGCTTTTCTCCAAATTATCAAAGAACGACATATTTACAATTCCAACCTGCTCTGAAAATCCGAAGTATTTCATACGTACATAGCGCAACTCTCGTTCGTGAAGTAATGAAGAAATTGCATACTGTATCGGAATTATGATATTGCTTATTAAAACTCGACGAAAATTATGACAAGCTAAACATTGTGTTTATGCGCACACATAAACACAAATACAAACATACAAATTTACTAAGATATACTTCAGAAATTACAAACACTCAGAAATTCTACTCTCTCTCCATACTCGAACTGGTTGTCGGCAAGGAATGAAATTCCTAAAGATTTTCGCGAAATTAACAAAGTTCAGAAAATTGTTCATGAAAAGCGTCGTTATCGCTTTATAAAATCACAGTCGGTATTAGGGATACAGATTATGTCTGCATGTATGTGCAAATTTCTGGGTGTGAGAAAGGATCGAGTAGGAAAGTGACTACATTTATGAACGTCAATTATAAAATCGACATTACCTTGGTCGTATAAAAACCAATATAAATTTTAGGAAAGAAACTAGTGGGGTGCATGGCATCGCGCTTTAAGGCAAATTGCTGAAACTTCCCGTACCATTTTTTTTTAAAGATTAACACTTTTGGAAAAATTTTACTTTGAAAAAATTAGATTTTTGAGAAACTATAAATTTTTGACAAAAATTTACTTTTTTTGAAAAAAAAGACTTTTTGAAAAAAAATATTTTTTTATTTTGAAATATTTTGGAAATTCTGAATATTTTTTCAATGCAATCGTACTGATTAAACTGCATAGAGACACAATCCATGGGAATGTAGACAAAATTTATACTTATTGTTAAAATCTCTATAAAATATCTGATAATTTGATGTGCATATGTCTAATGTTTATTTTTGACGGCCAAATGGCATATTTATTTACTTTTTTCACTAGATCTCCGAAACTGCTAGACCTGCCTTCATGAAAATTTGATCAGGTCTTCATATTGTCGATACAAGTAAAATGTTTTGTGAATTATTAAAATAGGAGGCTCTGAACAGAGTTACCGTTGTGGCACTTTTCGCCCTGTATCTTCGAAACGACTAGATCTTCCTATGCGAAAAAATAATCAGCACGTCTCCTCATCAACAGAAATCGAATATTTTTTGAATTATTGAAATCGGTTGAAACGTGTTCCCGAAATCGTCGACGACAGTTTTGTATCCGCACACACACACACACACATACATCCATTTTTTCTAAGGTATGCCAAAATGTGCAAAAACCTCTGAAATGTAAAGATATAAAAACAATTTAATTTCAGATTTTTTTGCGATTACTATAACTTATCCTAGGGGAAGTTAATATGCAAACAGAACTAATTTTAGTTAAAAACATAGTAATATCATTAACACAAAACTATTATGAGAATGATATTTTATTAGATCCAATGTATGCATTTTTAAGACATTATTCATTACTATAACGTTGTACTAAAATGAAGTACTATAATTTTATAATTAATATATTATTATTATGTTATCAATTATACTTTCAATATTTCAATATTACCTGTAAAATTAATGTAGTTCGTGAGGGAAGAGTTTGTATAATATAAACCATTCACAATTAGCATAATGTTATCAATCAGTTTCTACTCTATATGATAGTTTATCCTAATGAATTAAGATCAATCCTAATGAATTAATTTCTCATATTTCACAGTAAAATATGAGTTTATAATAAGATACCTAAATTGCGGCCAAACTGAATAAAATAAATAACTTTTGGAAAAAAAGTTTTAAGCTTATAATTAATTTTCAAATACATTATAGACTTAACACATATATATTTTCGGTTCATAATGTACTTGGGAGTACACATAATTTTATAGCAAAAGTAAGTTTTGAGTAAGAAAATACTTATAAAAGTATAAACCCATCAACTTTACTTAGGGTAGTAAGTTATAGTAATCGCAAAAAACGATTTTTTGCATATCTTCACGTTTCAAGTTATTCTGAACATTTTGGCTTATGTTAGAAAAAATGGATGTATGTGTTTGTATTAAAAAATATGTAGTATATATGTATGTTCGGATACAATTTTTTGTCCACGATTGCGAGAGCACGGATCAACCGATTCAAATGATCCAAAAAGCATTCGATTTGTATTAATTAAAAGAAAAATTAATGAGGAGACGTGCTGATTAGTTTTTGACAAAAGCAGGTGCTGCTGTTTCTAAGATAGGGAAAAAAAGTAGAAAAAAAATATTTCATGCTTCGATATTTTGGCTGGCTTAAATAGCTTTATAATGCGCGCACATCGTTTTGAAAAATATACAAAATTCTGAAAAATTTAAAAATTATCAAATATGTTAAAAAAAACTACATTACAGAAATTTGCCTTGAAGCACGATGCCATGCATCACTATTTTAATTATGCATTTCAAAACAAATGTAATATGAAAATTAATGGTTTAATAAAATCATTAAATTAACTCCCATCAGCACATTTATATTACTCCATCCAATTTTATTGAAATTATTTATTACTATAGCAGTATAATAAAATGGGGAACAATGAATTTATAATTATAAAATAATTATTATTGCATCGTATATTTTATTTTCATACTTATTCGATCATAAAATCATCAAATGTTAATTTGCCTGTCAGTTTGTAGATGGATAATAATTTATCCTAATTAGTTAAGCTCAATGTATTTATGATTTGCTATAAATGAAATTGGATCGTGAAGTTAAAAAATCGTATTCAAAATTAAATCATTTTAAGATACTAAAGTATTGGGTAATCATAAAATGCTTATTATAGTCCAAATCATTTTTTTCCATATTAACACTTTCATGTAAGAAGTGTTTTCACTTAGAGATTGTTATTTCAAGTACACCTGTATAAATTGAAAATTTCTGGTTTCACAATAAGATAATACCAAGTATGAGACAAAATCTTAATAAAGAATGTACTTACTTAATATTATATACAAATTCAAATTTCAATTTGAGTTTGGCTTGCAGATGGATCCGTGGATGAACAGAAAATTGTGCATAATGACTACAAATAATTATTAAATTCCTAACAACTTGCAACAAATACAAAAATATATATCAGTTATAATCAGAACCATGTAATGGTCAATTTCTATTACTTCATCTACTGATCACTTAATCAGAAAAAAATCTCTAAAAAAGTAAGAATGAGAATATACTGTAACTAAGTGTAACACATTTTATTACAATAATAACAAAGATATTTTAAACAAAGTACTCTTGTATGAAGCAATAAGGCTCAAATAAAGCCTAACTCTAATTAAACATTTCTCACAACAAAATAAACTTATAGTTAAAACTTCCAACTAAACAAAAAACGTATTATTTAAAGTAAACATGATTATTCAAAATGCTACAGTAATTTTTTAAAATTATGAATGAATATATCGTATGAATTTGTCTAACGGAACTACTACAAGTTAGCATTCATGTAGAGTAATTAAACTTTTAATTCTTTTATTTGTTTATTCTATTTTTTTAAAAAAAGTATTATGTTGTATTATAAACCTGTATCAAAATATAAATCATGTTTATATATACACAATTAACAAATATTGTGGTATTTATAGAACTGTTTAAATTTATAAAACGCACAGCATTAATAATGTCATTAAAAACAGCATAAATAATCAAATACACGTCGAACAGAATCTCTTCGATTGCAATTAGTTTCAAAATTATAAATAATAATTTCGAACATAACAATACTTCATTTGCGCCATTTAAATTTAAAATTTAATATTTAAATGCATAATACAACCGTAGCGTCGCAATGAAAATATATTGCATAGCTTATTAACATATTTTGCTCGTAGTTCGTACTTGGTATAAGTTCGACAATGTAATTTTAGTTAGCAGCCTTAGTGCAAATTCGTGTATTCGCAGATTATCATTAACTTCTTCAAACTTTAAATGGCAGTAGTCTATAAAGTGATATGAAAAGCGAAGAAGTATTCAGAAAAAAAAAACTTAAAAGAGCAAGTTCGGGGAATTTTATGTCGTCGGTAATAAATGCTTTCCGCAATATCGCAATTGGTTATTGCTCTTATTCAAGTTTATTTGTTGTCGGGAAATAGTTATATGAATGGTGGTCTATTTGTCATGTAAATAACTAAAATTATATATATATATATATATATATATATATATATTATATAAATTTCTTCTAGAATAATGTATGTGAAGATACTCCTCCTAAACGATTATTAGAATTTTGATAAATCTTTTTGAAGTTTGTTAAAGAAAAATTCTAAGACTTAAATGATTATAAAAATATAGTAATATTGTAGAAATAAATGAAAAAATTGCTGGCATTGTTTGACATTGAAAACATTTTGACAGAACTGTCACTTGCCAGAAGTGTCATTTCACTTGAAATTTGAATTTAGGTGCCTAGACATTATTAGAATATAATATATTCATGGTTATGAATAAGAAAAATATAATGCCTACATTATTATTGCCGAAATGCAGCTGAGATTAAACTAATCCAGCTAAGCACGAAATTGAACTAATAGAAGATAACAGTATATGTTTGGCAGATGCAGTTATATAATTTAGTTTGACAGCTTATTTTTTTAACTCATGCATGTCATACTCTGCCTTTCTCTACTAAATTTTTTCAAAATTCTAAAAAATAACAATTTATTAAAAAAAATTCATTCATTTGTTTGGCATTGGATATGTAATACGAGTATTTATTTAGTTGATCAGAGATTGAATAGTGCACATATGAACGGAATTTGATATATTAATTCACTTAAAATACGAATTTAAGTAATAATGTATAATAAGTTATTAGTAAAAAATGCAATTAAAAAGATGTTATAAAAAGCAAATGAAATATGGTACGAGATTGTAAAAATTATAGGCAACATTATTGAAGCAATTATTTTGGGTGGAAAAAACGAAGGTAATATTGTACTTTTATCGCGTATACTAGAATTCTTTCTGAATCGAATTCTTTCTGAATTTGTTGTACTGTTTGAAAGACTGCAATTTTCAAAACGTGTATCATATGTTAAGACCATAATTGAATCACAAAGGCTCATTACATAGGATATTATAAAGTTTAGGTTGGGGTATTAAAAATTGTTGGATTTTTTAAATTGTAGACGTGGGTACAGGACAACGTCCGTCGGGTCATCCAGTACATATATATATGTATATATATATATAGAATATATATATATATACTATATATATATATATGTACTATATATATATATATATATACATATATGTATTATGTATATATATATATATATATATATATACATAATAATATACAATATACTATACATACTTTTAATTTTTTGTCAAATTCATAGTTTCTCAAAAATCTAATTTTTTCGAAGCAATTTTTTTTCAAACATGTTAATCGTTTTTAAAATAATAATAATATTTGGTACGGGAAGTTCCAGCCATTTGCCTTAAGGCTAGATGCCTTGCGCCCACTAGTTACTTAAATTTATTTGGCAATAATTTGCAATTAAGTTTGGGTATAAGTAACGGCGATTTCACTAGTATAACTAATTTAGTAACTGTAAAATATTAAAAAGTATTTTGTATCCTTAAATTGTTGTTCTCATTTTCAAAAGCAACCAGAACTTAACTGTTCTAAGAGTTATTGTGATAAAACTGCTTCTCAATAACGTACCTTTTTAGTAAGATAATATCGAGTTTTCTATACTTGATACATTTTTATTCCCTGAATCTATTTGAAGCTCTTCCGTATTTCTATTATAAGAGCTTTGATCTTGCAACCGAAGGTATCAAAACATCTTTATGATGTATGATTTGGACAGCCAGATATCAAACAGTAATGATACAGGTACTCAACATAACTGAGTAATAATAAGGATATGTCAAATCAAGGTAGACTATTAATTGCACCATCTTCGGAAATTCTACAAAATTAGGAAGTATCCATCAAAGCTCTTACAATAAAAAACGAGAACGCAGAAAGAACTTTTTGTCCAATACAATAATATATTTTAAATTTGATGCAGAAATACCAAGAATTCTATGTATTTACTATTTTACATCTCTATCTTTAGAATTTCTGTAACACTGAATAATTTTTTTTATTGATTTAGCAATGCCCGACTCGGGCTATAGTGGAATTCGATGTCACTACTGTATTTGTAAACCTAATTTTATTATCAATTCTCAATTCAATAATTTACCTAACAGATATTTCAACATTAACGGCACGTAGCATAATATTTAGAATCATATCAGTGCCTCTAAAACGTTACCATTTTACTTGAAGCACAAAACCATATCTTTCCTCAATAAATTTTTTTTATTGTCAATAAATCATAAAGTCAAATTTTAATATCTTTGCAGAAATCGCTTACCCAGTAATCTAGGTCACAGTGTGTGTGTTATTTTTGGAAAGCAAACCGCCGTGGAGGAGGATGTTAGACAGCAAAAGGGGTTGGAAAAGTGTTTGGCGAATACGAGAAAGGGCGAAGGAAAAATGGGAAACTCTTTTCTTGTGCTCCAGTGCGAGAATTATGTGTCAGAGGTCGCGGGTCGCTATCGATAACTGTACGCAAGCACCGTCGGCATACGAGGCTGACGGTACGCGGTACCGAAAACAGTTTCTTAATGT
>NW_020537646.1:33297804-33453447 GCF_003426905.1 Ctenocephalides felis
GGGAACAATTTTTCGTCGACGATTTGGGCGTTACGGACTATCCGATTTGAATGGTTCAAAAAAACATTCGATTACTATGATAAGGAGACGTGCTGATTAGTTTTTGACGAAGGCAGGTCAAGCAACTTCGGAGATACGCAACAAAAAGTGCTAAAAATGACAGTTTTTGAAAAAACGGATCAACCGGTTTGAATGATCCAAAAGGTGGTGATATGATTTTGGCAATGGAAGGTCCAGTCGATTCGGAGATATAGAGCTGATTGTGCAAAAAAATGCTGTTTTGAAAGAACTAAGCTTCCAATTTGAATAATTTAAAAAAATCAACTTGTGTTGACGAAACGATTTCTTTTGGGAAAAACAATATTTTTTTTTATTTAATTTTTTTTTTCGTATTCAAAAAAAAATTGTTTGAATATCGAAAGATAATTCAGATTTCAATTCTAATTCTAGCTAAAGTTTTGATTTTAACGTTGCAATTCAGTTTATATAATTCCTACAAATATTGAACAGTGTCCTTCATTTTAAATTCGATTAATTTACTTCGTTACTTACTTTTCTGTAAACATAAATAAGTTGCAGTATTTAAAATAATCTATTTGAAAACATTTAATATTCCTCGAATATTTCGTTACGGTTCGGGAAGTTCCAGCAATTTGCCTTAAGGCACGATGCCATACATAACTAGTTAAAGTTTAATCTTGTATTTCATAAACTACATTATGCTTTTATTGATAATGCGCCTCTAAATATGAATATCGAAAAAAAAATATCATAAACATAATATCAAAACTATATTATATAAAATGAGTTTAAGAGCAAACACTTAAATATTATCATGTGAAATTTGAAATGCAGAATATTTGCAATATATCTTATGACTTTGCAAAGATTTACATATTTATAAACTTATAAAAAACAATCGACAAAAAAAATGTTTGCACATCTTTACGTTTCAAGACCTACTGAACATTTTACCTTAGCATACATTAGAATTTGGTGTATGTATGTGTGTGTATGCTTGGCTACAATTTTTCGTCGACGATTTCGGGCTTACAGATTATCCGATTTAAAAGGTTCAAAAAACATTCAATTCGCATTCGCAATTCGCATATTTCTTACAAAGGCAGGTCTTGCCGTTTCGGAGTTACGAAGCAAATATTAAATTATATACAAAGATTTAAGTTTCATAAATTCTAAAGCTCACTTATATATATATATATATATATATATATATATATATATATATATATATATATATAAATATATATGCAATTCAGTTAATATAATAATGAAAACTGTGAGATATGGCTCTCTAATGCATGATGAAATGTGAAATAAAACCCTTCATTCTAAATCGGCTTGATTAGGTTTTATTTATTCTCATTTTTTGTAAACTTTCGTACACGTCGTCGTATAATTTATAATCTTTTATGTTCCATATGTATATGAATAATGAATATAGCAGTATTTATAGTAATCTAATTGAAAGCATTTAAAACAATTATTACTCATTGATCAATTATTGTTGATTATTGATTATTTTTATTCCTCGAATTATGATACGGAAAGTACTAGCAATTTTTCTTGAGGCACAAAGCCAAACACTAGATTAATATTATTGCTTTAGTAAAATCTGTAATTGTTTGAAAGCAATTGATTTATACATAACTCCTGGTGTAGAAAAATATAAAATATAATAATATAATTTACTGAAAACACAATATGTTTAAATAAATGTACCAAAAATAATTAATTTGATATACCAAAAACCTAATATTATTCGTTCAGTCAGCCTTGAAATTCAAAAACCAATTTACCAAAATCACTTCGAGCAGTATTTTCAAATATATATTTTATACGCATTTCCATGTTCACATTTAAAATATATAGTCAATTCCGAATTAACTCATAGCTAATTAAAATATATTTACTATAGCAATTGTTATTTGTGCAGTATTTTGAAAATTAATGGAATCTCTATAAAAACAATGTAGGTACAACATAAATGAAATACAATTTACAACTAATTTACAAAAACAATCCTGGGCGTGCACATTTATATATATATATATATATATTATATATATATATATATATATATATAAATATATATGTATATACGAGGTCTGTTCAAAAAGTTTTCGTAATTTTCGTTTTTTCAAAAAAATATTTATTTATTCGTCTACATTAATGTGGTCCCCTTCAAAGTAGTCCCCCCCAGATATAATACACTTATGCCAGCGTTTTTTCCAATTTTCGAAGCACCAAAAATCGCCGAGCTCAGAAAAACACGTCGAACCTTAGCGACTACCACAGACAAAGTAAACAGTGAATATAGCTGAAAATTTCATCATACTTTAGGGGCATGTATACCAACACAATAAAGAAAAAATTTTGACAATCAGACACTCCAGACCCGCGAAATTTAATTATTAGTAATTCCGGGTACTTTTTGAACAGACCATGTATATATAAATATATATATATATATATATATATATATATGGTGTGTATATAATATTCACTCTTAGTTTTAAAATAAAGCAGTTTATTTCACCAAACACATTGTACCTGTCAAAATATTTCTATTTACTTCTATCGGATACCGACCTAAGTTATATCGTCGTTTATCGGAAAACTATCTAAATCTATAACTAGAACAAAACAGACTGTATCAAAGTGTGATGAAGAAAGTCAACTCATGGTATCTGAAAAAACAAGAAACTCGAAGAAGTTTATGCGAACAAAACCTTAGCCTTAACTTAACTGTTTAACAGTTTTTTTTGTAGATATCTGTGCCCACGGCTCACTTTTTTCGCATCCTACGTAGATCAATGTTTGTGTGTCGCTCCCTGATAACAAAAAAACTTTGCCTTACTTTGCGAAGAAATTTCACACACGTTGCGGACACATAAACTGCCGCTGATATATGCCAGAAACAATTTCTTACTAAATATATTTCACATGGATGAAAGATTGATTTCATGAAGAAGATTTTGTACTTTGAACTTGGAGGTAAATTTTGCGATAGAAATAGTACCTTAATAAAATTATGTTAACATTTTATAGGTTATTCATTATAATTATATAATATCTTATTTGCGTTGAGTACCACATTTTTTTCTGCATAATTGATCTTGACCTCTACGATTTAAAAAAAAATTGGTACCAATTTGAAATCTCTCGAGATAAATCAATCGATCAATGAAATATATTTCAATAAGTATAAATATGTACATAATATTTCTCATTTCGTTCGGATATTTACCCGTAGGTATAGTATCCGTCATTCTAGTAAAACAATAAGTATTTAGATTATAAAAGCTATGTCATAACTGTATGACAAAAAACAAGAAAATGAAAATTTTCTACCAAAAATTACATAAAATATTTATAATAATAAATAATTACATAGAAAGAAAAACAGAACAAAAGATTTATTAGCTCTGAAGAAAAATCAGTGACGACCCAAGTATCATTTGCTGCTATGGGACAAATTATATTTATTAAAAATTTATATAGAAATATTAATTCGGATCGTGCATATGGCTTTCGGTAAACATTATATTTTTGACGCTAATTAATTATTAAAAAAAAAATTTTTCACCTTTGCCTCCCACTTATTTTTTTTATCAAATAACCTTATTACGCCCACATTAACAAATTATGTATATAATCCGCGTAAATGTGAAGTTAAATGTGTAGTAAATCAGATAGAAAACATTTTTTATTTGTAATAAACAACTTAAAACAGAAATTTAGTTCTTCCATATACTTTCCACTTTTTCCAAACAAATATTGTCAAGTTTATAATAAAAATAAAATCCAGTCAATATGAGCGCAATATTGGTAATAAAAGCTCAAAATTTGAAATTTGAATTTGATAATAACATAATTATCTTCATTCGTTTTTACTCATCTTAGATTCATTAACTACCAGTAATATAGTCTTAAGTTTTTAGAGCAACCTACAAATAAAAACCATTTTGTCCATATACAATATATGGACAAAATGACACAAGATAAGTACATAGTGAGATACTTATTTTTAAAATTAGTCTTAGAAACGTAATAAATCTTAGAAATTAGCCTTGTTTGATACATCAGAACAGAAGCATGATCCTCTAGAATACAAATCTTACATTGTAATCAACCTTCACCATCTTAGAAACGAAAAAGAGATCTTTTCAAGTCTCTTTTTACCGGTGAATTAGTTAGAGTAGAAGGTAAAAGCTAATCACCTTTAACAGGTTTCAATTATTTACTTTTAGGTCTTGAAATAACTTATCCGTGGACATAGTGCTGTCGTTTTGGTTATTTTATGACAATGTCATTCTATTTAAAAGTGAACAAGAATTAAAAACAATCAAAATTACATTGAATACCTAATAATTGCAATAAAATTTATTAGAATCACTAGCACTGGCATCGTTTTATTGCTATTGATAAAAAATGATTACAAGTAACAAAAACAAAGTCTCCAAAAATGTGAAAAATCCATTGTCAGAATAAACATTTGAAGACGCGATATACGTTTAAATTGATTACTGCCACAAGATTGTGACAATCACGATCAACGTCGGATAAGATTCTGTTTATGGCTTTATTCATATTATACAGTCGCGGAAACGTTACTAATCTTAGCCAATTTTTGAATGAAAACACTGTGTCATCTTTACCATGTATACCATTTTGTCGGTATTATCCCTAAAAGATTACATTGCTTTATGTTTTAATAAGTCACTAGATAAAATTAAATTTATATACCCAAATTGGCGTTAATGGAATAACGAAATAAAAATAGCAGAAAAAAGTGGTTTATTTCACTAACTATATAAATAAAACGAATCAATCAAACAACAACAAGATAACACGTTTAAATTTATCATTTACCATCTAATCAAAATCGCGATCTGGAAAAATACAATTTTCCGCAATTGCGAGCATCGCTTTTTCGCTCCCCTTTCTTCGCTAATATACTCTGAATGCGCATTTCTTTCAATGGGACGCCGAAGAGAGATTTTTTTCGAGAGAATCTTTATTCGCCATTTCATGTTTCATTAGGACTTAAAATCCTGCACTAATTAGGTCCTTTAATAAACATGTCCCTTTTGTACTTGAAAAGCTGGATTAATATCATTTGTCAATAATAAAAGAACAATTTCTTTTGATAAGCTTTACTTCCTTATATCATTTATTGATACAGAGTCGAAATAATAAGGAAGATTCAAAATCAAACGGAATCAAATACTTAGGTCAAATAGTTATATGTTGAAATAAAAATAAAATAAAATTTAAATAAATATTATGTATAAATATATATACATATATATATATATATATATATATATATATATATACTATTGTAAGTTTATATGAAACTGCCGATATTACATTGCAATATATTACATTGCAAAATGTAAACTATTTAAGTTACAAAAAATTAATTTTATCTCTAAAACTAATTATAATGTATTTAGTAGAATGATATTATTATTGTTTAAATTTTGTAAATGAATTATTTATATTTCGAATATGTCGAGGAGCTAATGGCTAGTTGTAACAGGGGTAAGTAGTAACAGGCGTTGGATCTTGACAATAAAACTTTTTTTTAATTATTTATAAAATATATGTAATTATTTTTGAGGAATTTGGTAGAGGGATAGCAATAGCATCTATTGATCTTTATTTCATAGAACTATAATCAATGGATCTCAAAATATATTAATTTAAAAAAGCATACTAAATGTCTATAGCTCCCCTAATGTAAGAACGTTAAAAAATATAAGCTGAATAATGAAAGTCAAGTTTAATTTAAAACACGTTTTAAGTTTAGTTATACTTGAAAATAAATATTTTCAACAGATTTTATTCTGATCCTTAAAAACGTTAACAAAATAGTTAGAGCTATAATTTTTTTCAAATTTTATATTGACAATTTTGAAAAACATGTGAGAAAAATATTTATAAAAAATAATACAAATTGTGAGCACTTTTAACGCAAATTGAAAACTATACTAGAATTTCATCTTAGTGACAAATGCAAGTAACATCAAAAAGATCAACACCTATCAAATTTTGATCTTTTTGAAGCGAATTATTTTTGAAACGAAAACTGTAACGTTTTTGTTATTGATACAATATTATTTGAAAGCACTTTAAACAATACTTAATAATACATAGTCATTCAAATAATAATAAGTAAAAAATATTGCAATGAACTAGTTTCAAACTTTCGTTAATAAGCAAATGTAATTAATTTATTCAATATCAATTCTTAAGAAGTGTCTTTACTATTTTTGCAACTGCCTTGAAATCCTGAAGCAGAAGTTTATGTTCTTGCAAGAAAATCCGATTTGC
Source organism: Ctenocephalides felis (assembly GCF_003426905.1). NCBI lineage: Eukaryota > Metazoa > Arthropoda > Insecta > Siphonaptera > Pulicidae > Ctenocephalides > Ctenocephalides felis. Next base: position 33,304,165 of record NW_020537646.1, read on the forward strand.
AAATTCTATGCTTTTTTGACGTTCCCAAATATTCTAAATTGTTTCAAAACAATATTGCAAAAAGTTTGCATGCAAATGCATGTTTTTGCTTACTAATAAGTACAAAAATGTTCATTAGCGTTTTCACCAAAACTCCTGAACCGATTTGGATTATTCGAAAATTGTTCAAAATACCTACATTATTAGTTGGTAATAGTAGGTACTAGTTAGTTTTTTGTAAAAGTCTGCAATTAGATTTTAATTAAAATTTTTACTGTGTTAAAGTTCATATCCTCATATAAGCCTACGTTAGTGATTTAATTATAATATTTAAAAAAATGATTGTTGAATTTATTGCTGAAAATTTTGAGAAGTGTAAAATGCAGCAATAAAATTATATAAATTTAATCTATGAATAATATTAAAATATGCTCTTTGGGTGCACCATAGACATTTGTTAAATTTTTGATGTGAATGTTTTAATTATTCTGTAATGCAAAAATATATTTTAATATCATCAATATTTGTACTATTCACTGTAAAACTAGTATATTGATGATAAACTCAAAGTATTTTCATTAAAAATCAATTAAGCGCATTTCATTTTACGTTCATATTCATTATCAAAATAATTCATTGCGCAGCAAGAAAAATCAAATATAAAATAGAACGCAATAGTGCGCGAATTAATAACAAGCGTTTGTGCATTGTTACATTATTTACAATTTCTTTATTTTATTGCAATAAGCAAGAGCTTTTGCTTTAGTCTCTAGAGTGCTGAAAGCTGAAAACTTCTAAAAGCTCACTACAAGCGATAGAAAGTTTCATAAGCCAGATTTAATTTCAGCAGAATTCATATTATTTACATTGCGCTTTATTATCATCAAGCGGAGCGCACATAGGCGCGGCGCAGACAATACCGGGAGAGATGTTTAAATTTCACTAGGAAAAAATTGTTTTGCAATTAGTTACAATAGAAAACAGGAATTTTATATGGAACATATTAAAAACTAAATACTTCATTCCTAGTTAAGTTTTCTCTATAGGTCTTTTGAATCATTCATGTGCTACCGATAAAATTTAAGTCTCCAAGAGATATAAAAAAAGAATCGAAAAATAATTTTGGCAATGAAAAATATTTCTTAAAAATCAAATTAAATTATATTTGAAAGCAATTTAAATATTACTTGTAATTACCTGAATGATATTTCAAATCCTAAAAACTTAGAATGCAATGTCTTAATATAAGTAGATATTTAAGGCATAGTTGCAAGTAAAATATCTTAAGATGTCGATCAAATTAATAAAGATTATAATTAATATAAATCAATAAATAAACATAAATCTTGGTAAATCTTGGCAACTCATAAATGTGAACAAAATTTGTACTTATTTTTGAAACCTCTGTAAAATTTCTGATAATTCAATGATAATTTTTTACTGCCATATGGCATTTTTTAATTTTTTTATTGAATCCCCAAAACCGTTGGACCTACCTTCTAAAAAATCTAACTATTTTTTCATTTCACAGGTGAAATGTTTTATGAATCATTGAAGTTCATAACACCGATCTCTCAAAAACTGATGGGCTGATTCTGCAGTAAAAAAGACTGATGTAAAAGCAAGGCTATGTTATGTGGTATATTTCATACAAAATTATACTAAATACTGTCATAATACTATGCATTTGCTGTACGATCAGCGGTTTTACACATAGAATGCAACTTCAACCATTGAATAATATCACAAAGATCTAGTTGTCATAGCATCGTTTTTTTTTTACATCAGTGCGTTTCCTACGTTAGATTTTCTATCTAAAATGCAATAGAAATTGAATGTTTTTTTTATCTATTCAAATCGATTGATCTGTGCACTCGAGATCGTGGTAGAGGCATGAATTTCGCCCGGTTTTTGAAGCGCTGTATAAAGTAAACAAATAATATTTTTGCTATCGATTTTTTTTATCATTTGTTTATTGGTATTTTATTATTACATAAAAAATTATTAAAAAAAATAAAAATTCACCAAGTTATGAGCAGTCAAAGTGGGGACTCAAAAAAAAGAGGGTGTCCTGGCGTGCATGATTCCAACCCTCCTGGTGATCATAAAACATAAAAAATAGATGGATTCTTAATTATTATAGATGCCGCTATCGTATGATTCTTGGATAAGTTAAAAAAAAATTGTTTGAATAGCGGCAGTTTGAACAAAATAATATTTTTCATGTTCTTTAAAACAATTCCGATTTTTTTAAAAATACTAAATGAAAAGTTATAGTTTTGGGCAAGGTCCACGCGATAAAGCGATGTATAGAGAAGATCTTCTCCTAATTTGAAGTAAATCGGTTCATTAGAACTCGAGATATCCTTACCGCCAGCTCGAAAAAAGTAGTTCCGAGAAAAACGCATTCAAAGTTTTGATTCTCGGTCGGACACGAACCGAGGTCACGTCACTAAAACAGCTATAACTCAGGAAATAATAGTGATTTGAAAAATCCTTTTAATGAAATATTTTTGAATAACTGAACTTTGAAAATATGAAAAAAAAAATCGATTTTTTCAAAATTCTACAGTAGAATACCCCCTTAAAAGCAGACATAAAACCATTTTTTTAAAGAATACCAAAATGTTCAAAAATCTTTGGAACGTAAAGATATGCAAAAAATCATTTTTGATTTCTGGGCGAAATACAATAACTTACCCTAAAAGAAGTTCGATATGTTGTTCGAAATGATCAATGATTTATTTACTTATCATATCATATATGATAAGATTTTTCTTAAAATAATTAATTGATTATTATTTACTTTAGTTAACTTTAATTTTAGTGATTAAAATTTTGTTACAAAAAATTATATTAATTACGACTTGAAGCGTTGTTTAACAAAAAATATCTATGCGTCACAGTTATTTGAAATTTCGTACGTTTTAGATATAAAAATGAAGATTTATATTTTGAAACTAACATTAAAGGATTTGTCTATGCCACAACAAAATATATGGATTAAAATATTCATAGAAATGTTTAATCAGTTTAGGTTTTTTTTGTATTAACAGACATTTTGAAAAATCAAACTTTACTTTAAATTAGAACGTAATGTTGCTATGAATGGGTATTTGCTTGATGGGCAAATTCGAAATCATATTAGTAATTATGTTGCAAATATAGAATTATATTATTATATTATTATAACAAATTGATTGTATGTCAATCTCATATATATCTTAATATATTGTAACAATACATTCATCGTTTGCGTTACAACCACACAAACTCTTCTCACAACGCCCTTACCTGTGGGAACAGTCATTAAGGACCTTTCCTAACAGGATAATGAATCCTTAACGAAAGAGAAAACATTTAATTCTAAAGGCAATTGACTTGCGGTTACTAACCGTGTACAAAATGGCAAATGACCGCTCCATTCAAGTTGGCGAGTTGTTTAGTATTACTTAACTTTATTACACTTTAAAATAACAATAGGTTGGCTGCGATCCAATCAAATTATCTTCGGATCGCTTCTTGGCAAATAATAGCATCTTCAGCGATCAAGCTTTTAAAGAATGTACATAAGAGAATATACAAATATATACAAATATATATATATATATATATATATATATATATATATATAGATATAGATATATATTTTTAACTTCCCGAAGGAGAAGTTTATGTTTTCATCAAAAAATCCGATTCACTAATTTTGTGTTTTCTCGACGTTTCAAGCCATTCTGAATCGAATGAGACTAAATTTGGAGAAAGTATGTGTGTGTGTATGTGTATGTGAACAGATTTTTTGCCGTAAATCGACATTTTCTGAAAAACGGCTGGACCGATTTCAATCATTTAAAAGCAATTCGATGTATCTCGATGAAGACTATCCTTTGTCAGTTTTGCGCTACGATCGGCCGAGCCGTTTCTTTGTGAATCGCAGGAAAGTGAAAAATTTTTCGTTCACGTTTTAGCCCGCAATTCTGAATCGATTATAAAAATTCAAAAACTGTTCGTAAGATATTGATTGCGAATGGTGCTGATTAGTTTTTGGTAGAGATCGGCCGGTCTGTTTTATTGTAATAAAGTGTTAAAAAAAATTTTCGATGATTTTTATTATTATTTTTTTGACGATAGATACCATAGTCTTCCAGATCATACTGAATTATTACAGCCCTACGACAACTCGTTTCACTTTAAAAATTCGTCAAAGTTTGCAAAAATTGGTTAAACTTGGAAAAAAGTGTTAAACGTTTCGTCCATATTTAAGTAGTTTAATTTCATCAAAGTTTGAGAAAATGAGTAGTTTTTTTTGACGTTTGTTAAAATTGAAATTAGACGATTTACTTGGTATAACGATAGAGTGCTTGGTCTTAATGAATGTGCTAAAGCATTAAAGTCCTACGGAAACTAATTCAATTATAAAAATTATTTATTTTTGAAAATTTACCCTTAGAAAATATTCCGAGTTAACGTGTCTGTTCGTTTTCAATCTTTAGTCACTCATAAATTAATTTATGGTCTAGTCGATTATTTACACTAGTTATGAGTTATTTTGATTCGGGCAGTAACACCAAGTGAAAAACTAAAGTAGTTGTAAAAACTTGATTTGGCCATTCGTTTCGGACCGTCATTCAGTGGAACAACTAAAAGATTTTATAAAAAATGTAGAAGGAAATCGAAAAAAAAATTATAAATTTATATATAAATACTTACAGAAAATTAATTACACAGAAATATACAACACTATTACACAGTGATAAACCAAGCTATTAATATTTGGAGCATTTAAAACTAATGATTTTTGACAATTTTTTTTGTTACATTCTAGTGTGTGCAGAGTTGTGGACATCTAAAAACTGAATGAATTAAATTGACAATTTTTTTGTGAAAGTGTGAAACTCTTTTTTACCTAAGATACCAAATAAAGAGAACTCATTTTAACAGATTTTTTTCTAGTCAAATTTTTCTGTACTTGCCTTTTTCGAAATACGCTGAAAATGGTATAAAAAACAAGGTGGGTTCCACATGAGTTTTCTCTTTATATGCCATCTCGGGTAAAAAAAATTGAACAGAATTGGTGGTGCTCATATTATGGCGCCTGGCCTACAAAATTGATTATTTTAGTTTTATGAATCAATGACATGAACGAAAGCTTCCTATGCTATAATACACTACATCTATTACTTAATGAAGTGTAAAGTATAGAAAATATTGATTGATAATGACTTGGAACATAATTCACGATTAAGCGGTGACTTCATTGTTAAAGAGCTTGTAACTTTTTATCTAAGTATGAAACTGAAGTTTTACTTTACTATAATAATCTGGGCGTCGATTGAAACAAAAGGAAATTTGACATGTCATAATTTGCAACTTCCCCTAGGATAAGTGATAGTAATCGCATATATTCACGTTTCAAAAATTTCTGAACATTTTGGCATACCTTAGAAAAAATGGATGTATGTGAGTGTCCACGATTCTGAGCGTACAAATTAACCGATTTGAATGATTAAAGCACATTCGATTCCTGTGGATGAAAATTCATGCTGATTATTTTTTTATGATGACAGGTGCAGCTGTTTCGAAGATACGGGGCAAAAAGTGCCAAAAACGGTAATTTAGTTTTTGAGAAAACGGAGTACCCGATTTGAATGATTCAAAAAACATATTACTTGTATTGATAAAATGAAAAATTGGTAAGGCAGGTCTAACAGTTTCGGTGATACAGAGGAGAAAGTAACAAAAATGATATTTGGCTGTACAAAATGATCATTAGACATATGCACATTAAATTAGGAAATATCTTGTAAAGATTGTAATTAGGTGGACTAATTTTGTTACAATTTTTTTGGGTTCCGTACCTAGATTCCGTATTTTCAGATTTTCAAATAAAATTATATGAACGAATAAATAAATAGTAATATTAATTTTGTCTTTGAAAATATTAAAAACAATTGTAATTATTCTTTGATCAATATTTATTTTTTTTTTGCTCGAATATTTTATCTGTTAAGGCACGATGCTATACACCACTAGTTATTTTTGTAAACAAATGTTTTATAGTACAATATTTATGAAGATGGAAATTATAATTACAAATAATCGCATTAGTTAACAATAATAAATAGTATGACATGTCAATTTTTTACCGTAATAATAACGTTTATTTAATTTAATAATATTACACTCACAAATTTTGTTTGCACTTTTATCGCAAAATAATTTTTTATAATTTTTTACTGTAACTAATTTGGCAAATTTTATGTTATGTGATGTTATTTGAATTTATTGTTTGAATTGTTCATATTACAGAGAAAATAATGCGTCATTCTGCCAGCTTGTAGCTTCTTAAGCCGGAATTGTTGAATTTTTTCTTGTACGTTCAGATGATCCTGGAGTGGAAACCGATAAGAGTACTTCAATTTTGGATGTGTCAATTTGTGGTATCGATTTTCTGATTGTTTGTTTATGCGCCGATCCAACTATTTCCATATTCGCTAAATCCATTAGGTTGATTACCGTATCCTTATTTGTTATTAGAGGTTTTTCTGCAAAATCCATCGATCCCAATGGTGAACTCAACATGCTCATCATATCTTCAGTTGTATTTATATTTTTTGTGTTAAGTTTGCAATCTCTTCGTTCCTTAATTGTTATTACTTTATCGCCTTCATAATGTTTGTGTTCAAATTCTGAAAAAGATATTCCAACTTCTTCATCACATTGTCCTGAGGATTGTTTTACGGTAGTAGATGGCACCCAGTTTATAATAGCATGTTCGATCATTGCAAATATATCACCACGATATGTTGAATCAGTATATATATCGCCATTTAAATAAAACGTTAAAGCATTGTGTTCGCATATTTTCTTCATCGCATGCCAATTCTTCTCTAGCTGATTAATATGTTTTTTTGCCAATTCCGATAAATTTTTAGGATGTAAAACACTATGTGTTGGTTTCTCATTCAGATCACTTTTGAAGGAATTTGACAAACTAATTTGCTGACTGATAAATGGCTTTTGATATCGCTGCGTTGTATTATCAAGGCACAATTTACCAGGTTTTTCCAAAAATATTATTTTGTTAGGAGGTGTAGTTATTGAGCAAATTGCATGTAGAATGGTGCAATCAATGGGCAGCCCAACCACGATCCACCCATGACCCTGAGATTCAACATCTCTTAGCTTTTTATCCAGGATAGTAATAATAATCTCCGGTGCACACCTCAATTCACTATCGTGCGACGTATCACGTCGATGATCTACATTTAAGTTTAGATTTTCTTGTCTATATAGCAATTCAAAATCAATGAATTCTAGATTGTATTTTTGGCTGAGCATTAATGCCAAGCATTTTCTGCCGCATCCTCGTTGGGCAATTAATAAAATTCTTGGATATCTTGGAACATGAAAACCATACTTATACTGCAAAAGTTTTGAGCACTCCGACGCAATTTCCATCATGTTTCTGTTTCCCGCATTAATTACCTTTAAATAGTTTCCATAAAGCTGTTTTGCTGTCAATACGTGTTGTAGAAATTTTCGCCTGTATTGAGAAAATTGATCATACGAATGCCAAGCAGTTGGAGAATTGATACAAGTATCAATATAAAACACGTGCGTTGGATCAATTCCTGCATTTATAAATTGCAAAATTTCGTGTCTAGACGTCGGCATATCATAAAAGAGCCAACCACCGACAGCTATTTCTTCCTGCTCAATGATTTTTTTTAACTTGCCAATCATAGTTGTTAGATTAAGTTGGTGTTCTGCATTACTGTTCAAATTTAAAAATTGTCTTCTACTTATTACAAGCATTTCTGAATCCGCTGATAAAGCTTCTGCCAGTTTTTTGCTTTCAAAACTAGGAGAGCCATAAATTATCACTCTGAGAGAGTTTAGCATTTGTTGAGCGTTTCTAAAATAATTTTTCATAAACATTATATGATCTTCAGGTAGTTCTAATAGCATTCGCTCAAGAACTACCTTAAAAATTTCGAATATTTTATTTTTCTCGGCATTTGGTAAATATCCTATAGGAAAATTAAGTGCAGACTTCATAATTAATACGATGAAGTAAACGTTAGTTTTTCTCTATTAATTCTGGTGACTTGTGATTTTTTATTTTTATTTTTTGTTTTATTTACATAGTAAAGCATGTAAATATTTTTTTAATCATAAAAAATTAAATAAACTTTTATTCTGGTTTGATCAAAATATAATTTGTATTTGACGTTTGTTAAACGGTTAGTTATATGTGAATGTCATTTTTTTATTGTAATGGCATCTGACGTAAATCAATTGCCGCATTCAAAATTAATCTGATGAAATACTGTCAAAGTTCCTAGGTGTTTAGTAAATTTGTATTTTTAACTTCCCGTAAAGTAGTTATAGTAATGGGCCGAAAATCGAAAATGAAAATTTTTGCATCTCTCCACGTTTTGAAGGTTTCTGAACATTTTGGCATACCTCAGAAAAAATGGATATGTGTGTGTGTTTTGTGTGTCCGCATTTTTTCGTTCACGTTTTCGGGCGCACGGATCAAACGATTTGAATGATTGAAACAACATTCGATTCTCATTCGTAGGGAGATGTGCTGATTAGTTTTTGGCAAAGACAGGTCCAGCCAAAAATGGCCGTTTTTGAGAGAAATTGAGAGCATCCGAATTGAATGATTCAAAAAACTTTTAACAATTGCTTTTAGAAAAAAAAATATTTCGAAGATTGCTTTTAATTTCTTTTAGAGAATTGCTTTTAGAAAAAAAAAATTTTTTTGTTTATCGAAAATAATTTAGATTTCAATTTTAATTCTGGCTAAAATTTTAAAGCTCACTTATATACTTTAAATAAGTATTTTTGACTTTGTGTTTCAGTTTATATAATTCTTATAAATCATAGACAATAGTATTTATAATAATCTATTTGAAAACATTTAATATGCCTCGAACATTTTGTTACTTTACGAGAAGTTCTAGCAATTTGCCTTAATTAATTTTTCTAACTGTGTAATAATTTTTACTTTTGTAAACAAATATTTTATATTATAATATTCATAAAAATAAAAATGATAATTACAAATAATCGCATTTCCACAAATCAAACAATAAAGATAAGCAATTATTCTTAAATAGTTGGAAGTTTTACGAATTAGCATTTTGAAGAGCCAATTTCAAGTGTATTGATTTTTATTTTACAAAAAAATATTTTAAGTTATTGTTCTTTAAATGTCAACGATTAAACTCAATTAATATTGAACAAATTTGGAACTACCTCTCAATTCTAATTCATTCTGTTGAAAAGATTAAATGACATGCGTCATATATCTATAATGTTGTAATACAAAATTATATTAGTATAATTAATTTTAAGATATGCTATTACACGCAGATTGTCTTAAATGTTTCACATGATTTAAAATTGTCAACGATAAAATCATACGACTATAATTCAACTCATTCATAAAATGATACCAGAATCATGCATTTCATAGTACTTCACACGCAACAAAATATTTAAAATTGAACATTTTTGCAATGTTTTAATAGGCCAAATTTGATTTTCACCACGATTTTTAAATTTTTCATGATATGATCGGAGAAATCGTAAGCTCTTTATATATGTTATTGTGAATTGATACATGATAGTGAAATTATATTTTATATTCACGTAAAATACATTTCATATTAAATAATATAATATAAAAAATAAATTTTGAAAGTAACCTGTTTATCAACTTGAACATTTTACTTTTATTATAAAATTTATTATACTAATTGTAAATACAATTTTTTCAAAGATACTCCTAGTTTAACTACTCTATAATTTCATAGCTATAAAAAATATTAAATAGAATACGAAAAAATTTTTAGTTGAGTTACTACAAAAATATTATATAAATAATTTTAATTAGATTTTAACTTGTGGAGATTACCGAAACATTAAATATATTTCTTTCAAACAGTAATCTACCGACTAGAAAATTTCCTGATTCGAATCAGACCAAAAACCTAATTCGAATGAATTCGAATGCGAATAACTTGAATGAATCGATTAAATTCGATGGCTCGCATGATTTAATTAATTTTTTTATTTTTATATTTTAATTCATAGTTTTGGGCTTGCTTCGTGTTAATTCGAATCAAACGAAATGTGATTCGAATCAGGTTCTTATGGGCTTGATTTAAATGATTCGAATCACTTGATTTGACTGGCACATCATTAGAGAATTTTATTAATTCATGAACAGCAATAATTTCAAAATGATTCTATGAGTTATTCTGCTATGAACTAGAAAATTTAATGTAAATATTTTATAAGGTAAAATCTATCAGAAAAAATAAACAGAGAAGGAATGCCTAATTGAAAATTAACGCGAATTTCAACGTAAATATGCAATACATAGTAATATAGATGAAAATATTAAATTCTAATTAAAAATAATATTTAAAAATATTTTGTCATTTTACAATCTTCTAATTATTTGTTTACTTTCTATGTAAAAGCTTTCAATTACAAAATTTAAATAGTTAGCTCTTTGACTATAATACAGAAAATATGTGATATATTTAGAAACTTGAAAAGCGTTTTTAAAATAAGTATGGGTGAAAGGTTCATAAACAAGGTACCAACATCTCATCAATCAAAATTTCTGCAGAATGAATAGCAGGGCAAAATGAAAAATTAATATTCGCTAGAAAATAAGCGGACAGAAGCTTAATAATATATATATATATATATATATATATATATATATAAATATATATAAATATATATATACATAAGCTTTTTATTTATTGCTGACTTAGGTAATGATAAGAAATTTTCAATCACGAGGCGCAGTCAGCAAGTTGTTTTAAATTAATGGAATCGCTGGTAACTGGAAGCAATAATTTTGTTTATTTTTTAATATGTAAGCATGATTATCCTATTATAGATTACTATCGAATTATTGTATTAATTAAATATAAAGTATCAAGACGTAATAATCATAGTTTGTAAATTTAAATTTTAACTCGGATTTGGTTTTTCAGTTATAGTAGAGAATTCTAAATAAATTAAGTCTATTGCCATTGTTTAAAAAAGTATAAAGTATTTAGTTATAGCAAATTTATTATCCTCTTAAAACGTTCTCCTTTCAAGAATCTATCGAATAAATAGATTATTTATCTCTAAATAATTTTGTGTTTTAGAATCTCAATTTATTAATAAAGTATGAATAATAGGTACTATATAAGAACATAAACACATTCTTGTAAACATTTGCTATATTGAAATTTGTTATTGTTCTAAATTATTATTATTGATTATTATTACTATTATTTTAAATATTTATATTTATATCTGTATAATGCAGGATTAAATACTTTAGAGAGAATATGGATAATAAAAAGATCGTAATTTTTAAATTAGTCTTAACTTATTAGCCGTCGAACACTGTTTTTTTAGTACTGAATAACTTGTTTCAATTTATTAATGTTTATATCATTTGCGAAATTTATTTTATTATTTATGAAGTTTTTTTATGTTATTTATATTTGTTTCATACTCGTTTAAATTTCACAGAAATAATAAAAATTCTATAATGTATAATATCTCTACGCTTGTATATATATCTTAGCAACTGTTTTTAATTAAAAATTTTCGATTTATGTTAAAGTGATTTTTTATATTCAGGTGAATTTATATTAATCGTAATACTAAAACAACTTCAAGAACTTACAATCTTAAACTTGCGATAAAAACATATATTATATCTATCAAATTCAACTTCTCTAATTTTATTGAATATTTTATTTTGAGTATAAATTGTACTTATATCTTAACAACTCGTTTTTACTTAGAAGTTTTACTATTATTTTATAGTCTTCGTTTTATTTTCTGATGAACTTTTCAGCACTACCTAAGTTATTTAAATTATGTAGATTATGATTTCAAAAATTACAAATTTACATATCTTATATATAAAAATGGATCGCAAAATGTGTTGGTAAGCGCATAACTCGACAACGCCTGGACCAATTTGGCCAATTCTTTTTTTAAAATGTTCGTTTATGTCCAAGGATGGTTCTTACGGCGAAAAATGATCGAATAATTGCCGGGAAAACCCTAAAAACAGCCCTTTTCTTCTTTAATCGAGTAGGCAACGCAATTTGTAAAAAAAACAATGATTTATGTCATGACATTTTGTGTAGTTTTTGATAATCTAATTTTGAATATATATTTATATAAACATAGAAATATCTTTTGCTTAATCAAGCTATATTGGCAGCCAAATTGTATGTTGTTTGTTCCCATATTGGAAAACCATCAGATTTGTTTGTCTATGCGCCAGGTAATCAAACAAAAAATCGTTTATCACAAAGCACTACAATGAAAAGTGAACTGATTTTTGAATTGTGATTTACATTATTAAAATTACTTACTTTTAAATGCTTATAGTGTTTTATTTAATTATTCTTAATTCACACCGAATTATTACCAGGGTGACGGTTCTGTTCAGGATAATTTTTTGCAAAGAATAGAAAAAAGATAGGCACAAAACACCGCCACATTACAATTTTTTTTGACAGGATGGAGTCTGTTGGGCCGGCTAGTACTACATACAAATTCTATACAAAAAAAATTGTTTGGGGTGTATATTGTACTTTTAAATATAGATATTATAATGAATAACCAAATCTGAAGATGGATTACAACAAAACATACTCATCAAATGTGGTAAAAATACTAAATAATTTCATCAGTAATATATAAAAAAATATCAAGGTTATTTTTTAAATTAGTTTGAGTTTATTAGCCAGCAAAAAACAATTTCATTGTTGTGCAATATTTATTAATTTTTGTGTTACTTACGGAAAAAAAATATATTTGATTTGTTTTATGAGTACATTCGGGTAACTTTCATAGAAATATTAAGAAAAAATTAATGTATAAAATACATGCGCTTTCAATGTAAATACTTTATTAATCAGACAAAAAATAGAACAGACACAAATAAAATAAACCAAAAAAACTTCATATTTTTTTTATTCTCAAGTAATACATAAAATAATAAATTGAAACAAATCATTACAGTACCCAACAAAACCGGTTTTTGTTAGCTAATAAGTTAAAACTAATTACAAAATTACGATCTTTTTATTATCCATACTCTCTCTAAAATATTTAATTTTGCATACTACTGAAAAAAAATTGTAATAATAAACAATAATGATAACAATTTAGAACAATAATGAGTTTTTAATATTTTACATAATTAAAAGAATGTAAATTTTTTTATATAGTGCCTATTATTTCAACTTTATTAATTAGTCACAAAATTATTTCGAGATAAATGAAATCTATTCATTCGAAAGATTTTTTAGAGGAGAATGTTATAAAAGGATAATGAATTTGATGTAACTAAATGCTTAAATTTATACTGTTTCTAAATAATAGCAATAAACCTAATTAATTGCATTATTAAAATTATGCAGATTGTAAATTCAACATCTCTATTTTTTTAAGTTAAATACTAGTTTATTCTGAGGATATAATGTACTAGCATCTTAACAACTGTTTTACAGTTCATTTTTTAATATTTGTTCGTAAATTCGGGTGAATTTCATAAAAATATTTAAAAAAATCTATTTTTATTACGTCTACGCTTACGATGCAAACATATAAAAAATTATATTTATTATTTAGCATTTGTTTTATGTTCGGGTTAATTAGATAGATATTAAAAAAACTTCACTTATCTCTTTTGCAGTTTGCAATGCAAACATGTTATTAAAATCATACTGATTATAAAAACTATACGGATTGCAAATTCCAATCCTCTAATTTACTAAAAAAAATTGTTGATTATGTATAATACTAATAGCTTAACAACTGTTTTTAGTTAACAGTTTTTCCGTTTATGTAATTGATTATAAAATTGTAAATTATGTATATATTTGTTTCTTTTGTATTGGTAAATATGATGTAAGTTTTAAAAAAGCTTCGAACTCTATTATTTCTATATTTGCGATGTATGTAAATTAACAATAATACAGGTTATAAATTCAACTCCTCTAATTCAAAAAAATATATATATTTTTTTTAATAAATTTTGCCAATTTTTTAAGTAATTGGTATTGCACATACCAATAATTATTACTATTTTTTTTTAAATTAGTAATAATTAAATATTACTAGTTACTAGTTAAATGTTGCTAATTTTTCAATTGGTGTTGCATGTAAGTACCAATAATTCTACAAAATTTAATATTAGTCGCAACAATTTTTTTTCTAATTTCGTAAATTACCTGACAAACAGTGGAAAAAAATCCAAATAATTTTATCTGAATATCTTCTATTTTTTAAGCACAACAAAAGTTTAAAAAACCCTTGCACTTGTACAAAAATTTGTCAAATATTTATCACTTATTGTCTTGATAGACAGTTTTTTGCACACAAATTTGTTGATAAAAATGTATCGATTATTTTTGCTTCCACATAATTTAATTCAATAACAATTTTCCGACCCGCAATATCGTATAAATTTCACGATCCTCGATAAGGTTTGATTTATATTACGCGTGCTGACCCTGAGGGGCGCAATAGGCTACTGACTTTCCCACACGACTGTGCTTTTGTTATTAGGGAAGATTTTCATAGTGAAAATATGCGCAATGCGCATGCCTGCATTTTCTTGCTAATAGCGACACACGTGAACGTGTGTCGTGCTTTTCAATTGTATCTGTATCGTCTCTGTGGCACGCGAAATTAAATATTATGGAGAGAATAGGGATGATAAAAATAATTTTTAAGTTTTTTTTTAATTGTTAAATAGAACTTTTAAATTAGTGGTGCATGGCATCGTGCCTTAAGACAAAATGCTGGAACTTCATGTATCGCAATAAAATATTCGAGGAATATTAAAAGCTTTAAAATAAATTGTTATAAATGTTGTAACATCCATTATTCGTATTTCATTGACAAAATGTAAAAGCTTAGAAATTGCACAATAACTTTCATATATGTTCACATGAAAAGTAAATAAACAAAACTTGATCAAGCGGAATTAGAATGAAAGAACTTATATCATATTTCTAAGAATTATATAAACTGAATATAAAGTTAAAATTAATCATTTGAAGTATGTAAATGAGTTTTAGAATATTTAATTTAAGAATTAAAATTGAAATCCAAATTATTTTTGATATTCAATAAAAAAATTTTTTTGAAATTCAAAAACTTTTTTTTGCTTTCCCCAAACACTAATCAAATCATTTAAATCGAATGCTTTGTTATCTCAAATAATGTCATTTTTTACACTTTTAGCTCATTATTTCTGGACAAAAAATTGTAACCGCACATACATACACACACGCACATACGCCAACACATACACACATCCATTTTTTCTGAGGTATGCTAAAATGTTAAAGTTATGCAAAAATTTTCACTTTCGATTTTTGGACGATTACAATAAATTACCCTACGGAAAGTTAACTAGGTAAATTGTTTAAAAATATAGTTTTTTACAAAATATAATAAAATTACAATAATCACAACAATTTGATACAAATTAACAAAAGTGTCTGCACACTATCCTTACAGTAATTTTGTAAAAATAATTAGAATTTTAATATTTAAAACTAGGTATTCAACTTATTATAGATTTAAAACTACACAAGTTGTAGCTTAGAGAACGGCCATTATTCCTGTTCGGACGTCTTTTCGTTTTATTATATTGACCATGAAGGTGACAAACCTCAGGGCATTAAGCTTTACACGGAATGATTGCTATCCCTGGTAGAGGGGGTAGCGGAGTGTATTAATTGAACTAGTTGTTCACTTCTAAAAGTAAAGTCCGCTTAACAACATGTAAATAACCAATAAAAAATAATATACCTTCTTTCATTATAACTTAGTAACAAATCAGTGACTGTAATTAGAACTACAACAAATCATAATATACAAACAAATCAGTATTTAATACAGTTCACAGCCACAAGGGTTAAATTATAACCAAACAACCTGAATTATCGAAGAAGAGTTTTAATAAATTCTATAACTACGTAACAAAAAATACAATTACTTTAAGATTGGTTTCTATAAATAATTACTTTAAAATGTACTTCATCATTTTCCCACGTAGTGGACGTCTTAAATTTAACATCTATAATCATCACAAGATTTTTTTTCTGTATAATTAACATTTAGCGGAGTTAAATAATATAGAATGATAAGAGTAAGTGTTTATGAAATATAACGAATGGCTTCAATAGAATCAATCAATGACCATTTGAATATATAGATATATCAAATTCGGTACAAATGAAATACAAGATTTTCCAGTTTCCAGGCTACAGTTCGCTGTCTAATATCCTTTTAAGGATGAAAGAAAAAATAAAGTGATAAAGTAAAAATTAGGTCATTATTACTAAATAAATTTCAGATGTAATTTAAAAATACTGTTTTATCAACGATCAATATAAATCTCAATGTAGATGATTCTTTAACCCTTTGCCCTCGTTTTCTCCACTTCCATTCTCAGGCTCCACACCATTCCGCTCGTATATCTGCTCTCAGGCACCAAAGCATTTATGACTAAAATTATCAATACTTTTACATTTTATCAGAGCATTTCTTGTCCAGTTGAAAACGAGTTTGTTGGTAATTTGTACTCGGTACTTGTTACGTTTGTATATTTTTACAGGTGTAATATTTTTATTAACGAAAAATGAAATGAAAATATTTAACTACCATGCAGTATTACAGTCGCTTAAAATAAATTCTTGTGATGCGGTCAATGGTAAATTACTATAATTTCGACAAATTATATCACCTTATGTTTTCAAAGTCTCCTCAACGCTTACTTAATTTTAATTTATCCTGAACCTCTCACCTAATTTTCTACTGACAATATGCACGATTTCTGTTGCGAAACAAAAAATTGTTTGATATAAAATGTACTAGAAACAAAACGAAAATATAAAATTCTAATATCGATTTTAAACTGAATTCTTGATAGGGCAAAACTTAAAAATTTTACCACAAGATAATACAGTAATTATAAAACACATATTTTGTACTGTATTTTAAATAATTATAAAACACATATTTGGATTATGATATATCTAAAGTTCACTGAAAAATTATTAGATCAATCAGCAGGTATGAATATGTTTATACATGCAAAACGTGTTTGTTGTGTATTCTTGCTTTTCTATTGACAGATAGTAATTTCGAGTAGTATGATACCCATCTCAAAATTGAATACGAGGGCAAAGGGTTAAAGTCTCTAAAGAAAACTATAATACAAGTAAATGAATAATAAGGCTAATCATTGTTTTTTTTATAAACTATTAAATCAAAATTTTAATTCACAATTGGCCTTTATTAAGCGCTTACAGGATATTTAACTACCATTATGTCTCTACTATTTGTCACAGAGCATACGGCATCGATAACGTTTACTGTCATATTATCTCTAAATGCATGTAAATTGCACACATTATGCACACAATATTATCCAATTGCAATTAAGAGTATGTATTTGCAAAATAGGTGTGTCATCGTAGGTGTACAAATGAAATTGTATCTCTTTGGACAAATGTATTTGTGTATTCGAATTTCGCGCGCGTCTTATCTTTGTAATACAGAGTGAAGTATACTATGTTTCTATGCGATTAGGCTTATTGTGTTTATGTACGTCCTGTTCCATTTTGTACTTCAAGGAGACCACATCCAGCAAATAAATCATCTTATATCTTAAATTGTGTTTTGGTTAATGTTATTATTTATTTTATTTATTACCATAAAATTGGTCCATCTCACGGATAGTTAAAATCAGTGCATATTTAGTAATACTATAACCAAAAAATACACATACAAGTTTTGTTTATGCTGTACACGTGGGTCAACAAACTGGAAATATACATTCTTGGATTCAAGTTAGGTGAATATTAAAAACACTGCTTAATTCATGATCGGGAACAGCATTTTCGTGTAATTGGAGTTGGATTTGGCAAGTTATTCCTTTACTATACAAGCTATACCACGCCGCCAAGCCATTTGACACATAACCTCTATCTGGAGTTACTACTACGCTGTATATCTCGGGATACATTGCTGAGGACAAATTAATTCAGGAACGATAAGTTTTACTGGAATTTTGGACCATACACAGGAATTTTTTGGACAATACACAGGAATTCTCTGGACAGCACACGAGGTAGAGCGAGGTATTCAAGTAACAACCTGTTGCTGAGTCTAAACTTTATATATTATATACTCATTTTTATATGTTCTTTCATATTTTGTACGTTACTATTGTTCAAATTATTACCTTAAAATTTTGTTATCGTAAAGACATATTGTATAAATTACTTTGAAGTGTACAATTCCACTTTTAAAGTCATTATATTACCATTACTTAAAATTTTGTTATCGTAAAGATATATCGTATACATTTTATCAAAGTGTACAGTTCCACTTTGTAAAGTCATTATATTACCCATTATTTAAAATGACTGATATCAATACGGTTTTATCACAATTTGCCATTGTTAAAAAGCATATTGAACGCTGGAAAGAATTGTATATGGTAACACCATTATTTTTGTTCACACTAGTCAACACTGCTGCTGCAGTATTATCAGTACCAGCAGTAACTAGCATTCAATAGATAGATTTTGGGATTATAACTGTTCAGGTCGATAGTACCTTTTATCAGTAAATTGATATCATTTGTGATTTCCGTACTCCGTTACAATTATTCCGCAAATAAATTGAATTGAATTAAAATAGTGTTTAATTTATAAAACAAGTTCTGCAAGACATACAGTATATGAATTTCTTGGAAAATACGTCCATAAAATTTTGGTCCTTCAACCGGATCTTGGCTAGATCTTGAGCTGCAGAATATACATTTTACTCTAAAATTTGTGCACTACGTCAATTTTGTGCAATACGTGCACGTGCAATTTGCTGCAGTTTGCTGAATGCTGACACGTGCAATTTGCTGCCGAATTACTGTGGACATCATCCACGTGGCCTGAGTGAACTTGGGGTTCAGGAAGTGTCGCGAGTCTACTAGTTACATATGCGGAGATAAGGAGCTGTGGAAAGTCTAACACGTGTCCCAAAGGAATTACTTAGAAGAATTCATGAGGTGACCTTGTAGAAGTGATATCTATTGACATTTATTTATTTGACATTACCTACAGTGAATATTATAATTATTTCATTGTATTGTAATTGCTTATTATAGTTATAAATTTTGAGTTGTAAAGGTCGTAGGCTTGTAGGTTTCATTGTTGTTTGACGCCATTTTACGCGACCGACATCCATTATAGTTAGCTTAAGGTCTGAAGTTTATACTCGTGTGGCCTTACCTAACAATATTATATTATTTTTTCAAAGTTGTTTTCATATTTTTCATTCTTTATACCGATTGTTATTAGTTTATAAAATTAATTCGAAGTAATAATTTAATTTCAATCAAAATGGCCGACTTAAGTACATTGTTGCAACAGAGGTCACAGATAGAAATTACGTTTGACATTATATTTAAATATGTTACTAGCTTTAAAGGCGACAATATTGCCGGTTTAAATATACGCAAACAGAAATTACTAGAAATGTTTCATCGGATCGAGGAAATATATGTTGAATTAGAATTGCTCGAGCCCAAAAAGTACTCAGTAGAATTCCGCAAATATTGTGAGAAACATTTAGATTTATTGACTAGGATTGACGAATTAGTCCAAGATAACACCGTTGATAACAAACAAGCTATTGATAATATAATAAAACCCAATAATCCGCAGGTTAAATTACCTGACATAGTATTGCCGAGGTTCAATGGCGAATATAATTCATGGGTTGAGTTCAAAGATATTTTCATTTCATTAATACATAACAACAAAAATTTAACAGATGTAGAAAAGTTGTATTATCTAAAAGGTTCATTGTCTTCTGGCCCGTCTAAATTGATAGCGAATTTAACCATGACAAACCAAAACTATGCCATAGCTTGGAATTCATTGACACAGCATTATGATAATAAACTTTTCATTATTAATGCACATTTGTCATCATTATTCAATTTACCAAATTTAACTAGAGATACGTTTGAACATTTAAATTCATTTTTAAATACTGCTCGACAACAGGTGCTATCACTAAAATCAGTCTATGATGACGCTAAGTATTGGGATTTAGTCTTTATATTTTTATTCACAAAAAAGTTGGACGATAAAACCTGCTTGGCATGGAATTTGCATAGGAATTCAGATTTGCCTACTTTAGAACAATTTTTTGAATTTTTAACATCACGTATTTCAGCCTTGGAGGCGACTTTTAGATCAGAACCTTCTAGTAGTAAATCAAAATTTAATTCAAAACCCGTTAATTTCATTAGTAAACAAAAATCCAAGCGAATTTGTCCATTTTGCAAACGAAATCACCCATTATTTAATTGTGACGCATTCAAAAAATTGTCTGTCCAAGAACGCAAGAAATTTGCAAATAAAAATAATTGTTGTGAGAAATGTTTGTATGGTTTTCATGCCTTAGCAAGTTGCAAGTATACGGGTTCATGTAGGGTATGCAAATCCGAATTGCATAATACTTTGCTACACAGTGCACAAAGTGATCAGATTAGTCACCAAGTAGATAAGCCTTCTGATAAGCCACCGACGATTTTGTTAGCTAATTGTAAAAATAACATTCAAACCTTGTTATCTACTGCCATTGTAAAGGTTTATGATTCATTTGGTAGATCATTCAATGTACGGGCATTATTAGATAGCGGTAGTCAAATAAATATTATTTCAGAGTCACTTGCCGACCGGTTAAATTGCACTCTAAATACAGTATCAAATTCTTTAAGTGTTTTACATGGACATTCGTTATTTAGTAATAAAACAGCTACTATAAAAATATTTTCAAATGCTTCTACGTTTTCTAGAACCTTAGATTTTGTTGTTTTAAAATCAATCACTAGTAATTTGCCGTCCGCTGATATTAATATAAACGATTGGAATATTCCCTCACACATTAAATTAGCGGATCCTCATTTTTATATTTCAAGCCCTATAGATATGTTGATAGGAGCTGAACTCTTCTTCGACATTCTACAACAGGGGTCTATTAGGTTAGGAAGTTATCACCCTATTTTACGTAACTCTAAGTTTGGATGGATTGTTTCGGGCAATTACAATAGTGTTGAAAGGTCTAAGGAATATGTAGGTTTGATAACACATTCTAATTTTAAATTAAATGAGAATTTAGTTAAATTCTGGAATTTGGAAGAAATACCTGAGACAAATATGCGCCTTTATGGTTTAAATAAAATTTGTGAAGAGCAGTTTCTATCTAGTGTTTCTAGAATTAGTAATAGGTTTGAAGTTGCCTTGCCCTTTACACCAGATTATCAAGGACAATTAGGTCATTCATATGGTGTTGCACATAAGAGATTTCTTTATTTAGAAAAGCGTTTTTACAAGAATCCCAATTTATATAAACTTTATCGTGAGTTTATTCATGAATATATTTCTATGGGGCACGCCGTTCAAACAGATATTCCAAAATCGGACATTTTAGATACCTTTGATTCTTCCACCAGTCATAATCATTATTATATGCCACATCATGCTGTTTTTAAAAATTCAGATTCTAATAAAATACGCGTTGTTTTTGACGCATCGACTAAAACTTCGTCGGGAAAGTCTCTTAACGACATCCTTCTAGCTGGTCCAAAATTACAGAAGGATTTATTTTGCATTTTGCTAAGATTCAGATCGAAGTCTTTTGTTTTCATAGCTGATTTAATTAAAATGTTTAGACAAATAAATATTAAAAGAGCCGATCAGGAGTATCAAAGGATTCTTTGGAGGGACTCTCCTTCGGAAGAAATAAGATGTTACAGGCTTACAACTGTAACTTACGGAACGGCTTCAGCTCCATATCTTGCGATAAGATGTTTGAATCATTTAGCCTTTGAAGAAAAAGCCACATTCCCGATTGCTTCACATGTACTTTTAGAGGACATTTATGTCGACGACATAATTACTGGTGCTAATAGTATAGAACATTTACAGCGTACTAAAATTGAATTAATTAAGTTATTAGAATTAGGCGGTTTTTGCTTACATAAATGGGCTTCAAATATTCCAAGTTTTTTAAATGATATTCCTTTGCAATTGAGAGAATTTAATAACCCTATCTTCACTGACGATAAAAATTCTATTAACACCTTAGGCTTATTATGGAATCCAAAACAGGATCACTTTCTTATTTCAGTTCCCACTTTTAAATTTAATAATTGTACAAAGCGAGTTATTTTATCTGTGATATCACAAATTTTTGATCCTTTAGGACTGATCGCACCTGTCGTTATACAAGGAAAATTGATTTTACAAGAACTTTGGAAAGATAAGAAAGATTGGGATGAAAGTGTTTCTGCAAACGTTGAAAATAAGTGGTTCAAGTTTGCCACAAAGTTAGGGACATTATCACACTTAGTTATTGATCGTTGCGTTTTTCATCACAAACGTATTATAAGTATTCAACTTCATGGTTTTGCTGATGCGTCTTCATATGCTTATGGAGCATGCTTTTATGTTAAAACCACATATGAAGATAAAACTACGAGTGTGAAACTACTGTGTGCGAAATCAAAAGTTGCACCTTTAAAACCGATAACTTTAGCGAGGTTGGAATTGTGTGCTGCATTATTATTGGCTAGGTTGTTCAGAAGGGTGATTGATAACATTGATATAAATTTTGAAAAGGTTTTACTTTGGAGTGACTCGAACATTGTCTTGTCATGGATCGCTGGCGATCCAAATAGATGGCATATTTTTGTGAGCAATAGAGTAGGAGAAATTACTGACATTACTCCCGGCACAATCTGGAGACATGTGCCTTCTGATTTCAACCCAGCAGATCTAATTTCACGAGGCTTATCCGCAGATCAATTAAAAACTTGTGAGCTATGGTGGAATGGCCCAAGTTGGTTGTCTGAGGATACTGATAGGTGGCCAAATGTTGATCCTTCTTTAGACGCTGTTCTACTCGAACAAAGAGTTCTATTAGTTAAAGAAAACAGCAGTTCTTTTCTTGATACGTTCTGTCAGCGATTCTCTTCGCTAAGAAAAATGTCTAGAGTACTAGCTTACTGCTTGAGAATGAACCCTTATATTAAAAATTCGATAGTTCGTGGTGAGCATAATACGTTATCGGTCCCAGAATTAGATAATGCGTTGAAGGTAATTTTAAAATTGGTTCAGTTAGAAACCTTCACAAAAGTAATAAAAAATCTGCAAGATAGTAAACATACTCCTAATCTTAAATTGATGGCGGAATTGAAATCGCTTCATCCTTTCTTAGATAAGTCAGGTTTTTTGAGAGTGGGTGGTAGGATAGAAAATGCTGATGTTTCTTATGAACAAAAGCACCCAATAATTCTGCCCAAAAAACATTATGTTACAAGACTCTTATTGAAACAAGAGCATGAAAGGTTGATGCATGCGGGCACGCAAACGGTTTTAGCCAATATTCGTCGAAAATATTGGCCCTTGAACGCGCGAAGAGAGCTAAAAGCGATAATACACTCATGTGTAAAATGTGCAAAAATTAAAGCTGTTACTGCCTCTCAATTAATGGGAAGTTTACCCATTGATAGAGTTAAATTTCAACGCCCTTTTTTTAACGTTGGGGTTGATTACGCAGGACCGCTGACGATAAGATCGAGTCGATTAAGGAAAGCACCAAGAATTAAGGCTTATATTGTTTTGTTTGTTTGCATGGTGACTAAAGCTGTTCATTTAGATATTACAACTAGCCTCACAGCAGAATCATTTATTTGTGTTTTAAAGAGATTCGTTTCTCGTAGAGGTCTATGTTCGGTAATAAATAGCGACAACGGAACGAATTTTATAGGCGCTAATCATGAGTTGCAAGAGCTACGGAATCTTTTTAGTAAACAATCCTTCAAGGCAGATATAATTAACCAAGCTGCGACAATGGGCATAACTTGGAAGTTTATTCCTTCTCATTCCCCACATTTTGGTGGATTGTGGGAAGGAAGTATTAAAATTATGAAATATCACCTTCGAAGGATAATAGGCTCCTCCTGTTTAACTTATGAGGAATATTTAACAGTACTATTACAGGTGGAAGCAATTCTTAATTCACGTCCTCTTATGGCAATAACAGATGATGTTTCTAGTTTTCAGTACTTATCGCCTAGTCATTTTTTGATTGGAGATTTTTTAACTACAATCCCAGAACCAAACGTAAATTTTGATAAATTAAATTCATTAACGGTGTATAAGCAATTAACTGCCATGCGAGATAAATTTTGGACTTTATGGTCAAAGGATTATTTATCTTATTTGCAAAAACGAAATAAATGGTCAGATAATCAGCCAAATTTGAAATTAAACTCGATAGTTTTGATTAAGGAGGATAACCTTCCTCCATTAAGATGGTGCTTGGCTAGAATTGTTAATTTAAATTATGGTCGTGATGGTAAAGTTCGAGTGGCAGAAGTTAAAACCTCAAATGGAACCTACACAAGACCTATTCATAAATTAGTGCCTTTGCCAATTAATGATTAATATTGTAAATAACAAATATTTGTATCTTGTGTTATTTCTTGAATGTGAACTAATTTAATTGTATTTTGTATTAGAAAAAATGTATGATTTTTTGAATGTAGCTAAGTTAATTACTTTAAGTTTTGTAGTTGCTATTAAGAAATTTATATTTATTTTGTATGTGACTTAAGATATTATCTACTAGATTTAACTTTAAGTTTATTTAATTTTGGATGCAATTGTGCATCGAGTGGGAGTATGGAAAGAATTGTATATGGTAACACCATTATTTTTGTTCACACTAGTCAACACTGCTGCTGCAGTATTATCAGTACCAGCAGTAACTAGCATTCAATAGATAGATTTTGGGATTATAACTGTTCAGGTCGATAGTACCTTTTATCAGTAAATTGATATCATTTGTGATTTCCGTACTCCGTTACAATTATTCCGCAAATAAATTGAATTGAATTAAAATAGTGTTTAATTTATAAAACAAGTTCTGCAAGACATACAGTATATGAATTTCTTGGAAAATACGTCCAAACGCATTCAACAATTTATGACTGGTGCAAGTAATGTAACTAATGTTTCTGAATTTAGTGTAAGGAAAACAAAGTTAAATGAATGCATGGAGAAACTTGACATTTTATATGTAGTACTGGATGAGCATAGTCCAGGAGAATTCACAAATGAATATGACACATTTTATGATCTCGGCTTATCACTATTAGCTTCGTTGGAACAACATATAAGTAAGTATGTTGTAAAAGTTGAAAAGGGGCTAAAGAGTGAAGCAACGTTAGACGTAAAATTGCCAGTAATTTCTCTACCTAGGTTTAACGGTGACACTAGTCAATGGCTTTCCTTTAAAGATATTTATGATTCGCTAATACATAATAATGATAAATTAAGCCCAGTTCAAAAATTATATTATTTGAAAGGAGCATTGACTCCACCAGCTTCTAATTTAATTTCTTCATTAAGTTCGACTAACGATAATTATAAGGTCGCTTATGAGTTACTTCTTGAAACCTATAATAATAAATTTTTGATTATTAATAATCACTTAAGTGCTATAGATTCTATTCCTCACATTAATAAAAGTACATATGATTCATTGAAACAATTTTTAAATACTAGTAGATTACATTACCAATCACTCATTGCTGTGTTCGAGGAAGCAAAGCATTGGGATTTAATTATTTTATTTTTGTTAAACAAAAAGTTAGATAATAATACTAAAGTAGCGTGGCATTTAGCTAAATCTACGAAAACATTACCTACAATATCTGAATTTTTTAAATTTATTGAGCAACGAACAAATGCTTTAGAAAATGTTTGTGACAAAGTGCCTATGAAGACGGTTAACTTTAATAGCAATACTAGTAATAATAAGTCAAGCAAGCCGCCTTTGAGCTGTTCATTTTGTAAAAAATCTCACATGTTATATATGTGTCAAAAATTTAAAGAGTTGAGCATTTCCTTGAAAAAAGATTTTATAACAAAAAATTCAATTTGTAATCGATGTTTGGCATCAAAACATGCTGCTGAAAAATGTAATTATTCTCGGAAATGTTTTCACTGTAATGAATTACATAATTCGCTTTTACATGAGACTGTAGAATCTCCTACAGCTCATACATCTTCAGTCGATACAGTTCTTTTTACAAATAACTGCAATATGCAAACTGTTTTGTCGACAATTTTAATCAATATTAAAGATTCTACTGGTAAAATAATTACTGCTCGAGCATTACTTGATAGTGGCTCACAAATAAACTTAATTACAGATTCCCTTATTAAAAAATTAAATTGTAAAACTGAACCCTCATTGCATAGGTTAAGCGTCTTGCAAGGCCAATGTGTCACAAGCAAACGATCTACAAAGTTAAATATTCATTCGCGTATAAATAGTTTTTCTCGCAATATACATTGTGTAGTTGTCAATAAAATTACTGGTAATTTACCCTCGACTAATATTGATGTTACGGATTGGAAGATACCCAATAATATTATGCTAGCAGATCCTACATTTAATGAAGCACTACCTATTGAATTACTCATAGGTGCTGAACTTTATTTTGACGTGCTACAACAAGGCTGTATTAGATTAGGCAAATGCTTACCGATACTAAGGGAAAGTAAATTTGGGTGGTTGATTTCAGGCGTATATAAAGTTGAGGATAGGGATGATAATTCATATGTAGGTTTAATTTCAAATATTGATCTTCATAATACCATAACTAAATTCTGGCAGATTGAAGAAATTTCAAATGATAATATCATAACTGGTAGTGATAGGGAATGTGAATCTTTATTTATTGATAATGTGACCAGATTAGAAGATGGTCGTTTTTCGGTCGCACTGCCGTTCAAATCACATGACACTGAAATGTTAGGGTCGTCGTTTTTAGGCGCAAAAAATCGGTTCCTTAATTTAGAAAGACGTTTGTCGCGCAATCCAGAACTTAAAGCAATGTATACTAATTTTATTCATGAATATATTAATTTAGGACATGCAAAAGTTATACCTTTCCCAAACATCAGTGATTTATCTAACTCGAATTATTTTCTTCCTCATCATCCTATTTTGAAAGAATCAAGTACAACTAAATTACGAGTTGTTTTTGACGCTTCAGCTAAATCTAGTTCAGGGTCTTCTTTAAATGACGTATTGCATACAGGCCAAAAGTTGCAGCAAGACTTATGTTCAATTTTGTTAAGATTTCGTTTTCATCTTTATGTTTTCATTGCGGACATTGTCAAAATGTACCGACAAATTATGATAAAAGAATCGCATCAAAATTATCAATTAATTCTTTGGAGGGATAACCCTAATGATGATCTACAATGCATTAAATTATTAACTGTAACTTATGGTACGTCTTGTGCACCTTACTTAGCAATGCGTTGTTTAAAGAAACTTGCAGATGATGAGGAAGGTTCATTTCCAAATGCGTCGAATGTTATTCGGCGTGATACTTACGTCGACGATATTATTACTGGTACCAATTCAGTGCACGAATTAGAAAAATTACAAACACAAATTATTGAATTACTACAAAAGGGCGGTTTTTCTCTTCATAAATGGTCCAGTAATAATGAGTTTATTTTAAATAAGATACCACTTTCAAAACGGGAAACCTTAAATTCATTTTTCACTGATGACAAAAGTTTAATTAAAACTTTAGGCTTGATTTGGGATCCCATGAACGATATTTTTAAAATTTCCTCTCCGTCCAACTTATCGGAAACCAATATTACAAAAAGAGTTATGTTGGCCACAATTGCACAAATATTTGATCCATTGGGGTTAATAGCTCCTATTACAATTGTGGGGAAAATGTTAGTGCAGGAATTGTGGAAGGAGAAATGTGATTGGGATGAGTCCATTACACCTCAGTTACAGAAAAAATGGATCAAATTTAAAAACGATTTACCAAATTTAAAAAATATTTCTATACCGCGATGCATTCTGAAACATTTATCTATTTCTGAGATAGAATGCCACGGGTTTGCAGACGCATCTCTATCTGCATATGGCGCATGTATATATATTAAAATTTTTTATTCCAACAAAACTACATCTACCAATTTATTATGCGCTAAATCTAGGGTAGCACCAGTAAAGAATATTACATTACCGCGTCTTGAACTGTGTGCTGCGCTTTTGTTATCTAAATTATATAAATATGTATGTACTAATGTTGACATCAAATTTAATAATTCCTTTTTATGGAGCGATTCTACTATCGTGTTGGCTTTAATCCAAACTGACCCAAGTCAATTAAAAATGTTTGTAAGTAACCGTGTAGCCGAAATTATTGAAAACTCTCCAAAATGTATTTGGAGACACGTATCTAGCGAAGACAACCCGGCTGATATTGTCTCACGGGGTATATCAGCAAGTGAGTTGCAAAATTGTAGTTTGTGGTGGAACGGACCAAGTTGGTTATCGCTAAATTCTAATTGTTGGCCAAATAAATTCATAGAAAATACTGAAAATATACCAGATATTAAAGTTTTTACCATTTCTAATGATAATGATTTTAGTTTATTTTACACGCGTTTTTCCAAATTTTCCACGCTAGTTAGAGTAGCTGCTTTTATTTTAAGATGGTTGCCAAAGTCCAGATCTAATAGAGAATATTTAAAATATTTAACTATGAATGAAATTCATAATTCTTCAAAATACATTATTTTACGCGTACAACAAGAGAGCTTCGGAAGTATTATGGATGGCTTCGGAACTGATCAGAACTTATATTCTAAATTAAAACCTTTGAATCCTTTTATTGATGGCGAGGGCTTGTTGAGAGTTGGTGGAAGACTCGAATATGCTAACATATCGTATGAGCAGAAGCATCCTATAATACTCCCCAAGTCTCATTATGTTACAGAATTATTTTTACGCGGAGAACACGAAAGACTTCTGCACGCCGGCACTCAAACCACACTTTCGGTTGTGAGACAAAAATATTGGCCAATTGATGGCCGCAATACAATTAAAAAATTAATTCTTAAGTGCGTTAAGTGCGCTAGATTTAAGGCGGCGGCTGCAGAACAACTTATGGGCAGTTTACCAGTCGATCGTGTTAATGTGAAACGTCCGTTTTTAGCTGTAGGGGTAGATTATGCAGGTCCAGTTATGCTGCGAGCGAGTCGGCAACGTAAGGCTCCTCAAATTAAAGCATACATTGTTTTATTTGTGTGCATGTCCACTAAGGCAGTTCATTTAGATCTAGTTACGGAATTATCGACAGAAGCCTTTATAGCTACTTTGAAAAGATTTGTTTCACGGCGCGGTAAGTGTTCGATCATTCATAGCGATAATGGCAAAAATTTTGTAGGTGCTAATAAAGAATTATCTGACTTATTTAAATTTTTTAAAGCAGAAGAAAATAAGCGACCTTTAATTTCAGCCGTTACACAATTAGGTATTACTTGGCAATTTACACCTACGTATGCTCCACACTTTGGCGGTTTATGGGAGGGGTCGATAAAAATAATGAAATCACATTTGCGTAGAGTGATTGGGTCGCATTGTTTAACTTACGAGGAATATGTTACATTACTTACACAGGTCGAGGCAGTACTGAACTCACGTCCTTTATTAAGTATGTCGGATGACAGCACAGATGCGTCATATTTATCCCCCAGTCATTTTTTAATAGGTGATATAATGACTCCTGTACCAGAACCATATAATCCAAATTTGAGTGCAAATAAATTAAAAGTTTATAAACAGATTACGACCATGCGTGATCAATTTTGGAAAACATGGTCAAATCAATATTTAAATCAATTACAGACCCGACATAAATGGTCAGACACTTGTTCAAATTTAAAAATTGATAGTGTTGTATTAATTAAGGAAGACAATGCACCACCATTGCACTGGCAACTTGCCAGAATTGTAGACATAAAACCAGGTGCAGATGGTAAAGTTAGAGTCGTTAATATTAAAACTAATAAAGGAATTTATACTAGACCAATAACTAAAATTGTACCTCTTCCGATAGAATAAATATATGAAATTCCATATCTTATAAGTTGAATTTAAATAATGTATTTTTTTTTTGAATGTTAGAATAGATTTTACTCAATTATGATATATAATTTAAAATGAATTATTATTAATTACTATTATTATTTTTATACAGTCCACTTTTCGAAAATATGTGTATCAAATTGAGATTACGATCAAATTATTCATTTATGTTATGTATTTTTAGGTTAAGTTACCATTTTGATAAATGTTAATGTAATATTCACAATTAATGTAATAATGTAAAATTTTGGATGCTTTGCATCGCCCGGGAATATGGACAAATGTATTTGTGTATTCGAATTTCGCGCGCGTCTTATCTTTGTAATACAGAGTGAAGTATACTATGTTTCTATGCGATTAGGCTTATTGTGTTTATGTACGTCCTGTTCCATTTTGTACTTCAAGGAGACCACATCCAGCAAATAAATTCATCTTATATCTTAAATGGTGTTTTGGTTAATGTTATTATTTATTTTCTTTATTACCACTCTTATATATATTTATCTAAATCTTGCAAGCGAATGTACCTAAAATATAGATATATATATACATATATATATATATATATATATATATATTATATGTATATATATACACCAAAATATATACGGTGTCTGGGTGATTACAATAGAATAGGAACTATGTGACATTCGCAGAGCTAGGCAGAAATTGTAAATGCTGGCTGCGTTTACGAATAGCATTTTCGCTACGTCTGACCAGATTTCATTGTGTTATGAACATACACACGTATTATATTTATTTGGAAATATATATATATATATATATATATATAATATATATATATATATATGTATATATATATATATAAAAACGTAATAGCATTAGTAGAAAAAATGAAGAAGATGGATTCAGAAGAAAGAAGTAGTAAAATTAAGATAATGTAAAATAACGTATAGAAGAAGTATTTAAAGAAGTAGAAAATGTTTTGGGTTGAAATTTGAAATGTTAACTTAAAATTAATTAGAACAGTATCGTTGATTTGAAATTGCATAGAAGATAAGTAAGAAAATGAATTGATAATATAGAATATAAAAATAAAATTGAAAATAATATATAGGTTCCTTGACTTTCAGATAAATTTGAATGTTCAAAAAAAATGTTTTTTATTGTAATACAGTAAGTTAAAATTTTGAAAAACTTTTCAAAACTCTTTTTTTAATTCTTGCAATTTTCGAATAAATTTGAAAATTTTGAAAAACCCTAAAAACTTTGCAACCTATTGAAGTCCAGTTGAGAATATTCAAAGCTTTTGTTTGAACGATACAAGTGAACTTTAACCATTATAAATCATTTGACGAAACCCAAAGAATCAAAGAACTGGAATTTGTACATAATATTAACATCTCTATAAAATATATTTAATCATTTGATTTGCAGAAGTTTAATGATCATGTTTGACCGCCAAATGGCATGTATCTAACTTTTTTTTTGAATGCCAAAACCACTGGACTTGCTTCCACAAAAATTTGATCAATTCTTCATTTCGTCAATACGAGTGCAATGCTTTTGAAATCTTTAAAATGGACTCTTCCGTTCTCTCAATAACTGAATTGCCATTTTTAGCACTATGGCTTGCCTTTGCCAAAAACTAATCAGGAGGTGTCCTCATCAGTAGGAGTCAAATAGTTCTGAATAGTTCAAATCGGTTGAACCGTAGGTCCATGATCGTGGACGAAAAATTGTGTCCGTACAAAACACACACACATATCAATTTTTACTAAGGTATGCCAAAATGTTCAGAAGCCTTTGATACGTGAAAATGTGCAAAAATTTTCATTTTCGATTGTTGAACGATTACTTGCCCTACGGAAGTAAAAATCTCGAGTCAGACAAATTCAGACAAATAAAATTATAATCAATAATAGCTATATTAACTATCTAAAATAACATGAACTTTTATGAAATAATATAGGAAACTAGTGGTGTTAAAGCCTTAAGGCAAATTTCTGGAACTTCCGTACTGTAACAAAATATTCATATCACTAACCTCAATTATTTTTATTTTATAAACAAAATGTAAGAACTTATGAATTGCAAGACGACGTTTATATACGTATTAGAGAAAAGTAAATAGACTAAATTAAAACAATCGGATTCAAAATGAAGGACATTCTCTAATATTTATAAGAATTATATGAACTGAGCTACAAAGTTAAAATTATTCATTTAAAATATATCAGTGAGCTTTAGAACTTTAGCCAGAATTAAAACTACAAATCTGAATTATTATTAATATATATAAAAAAAATGGAAAAAATTTTGAAATAAAAAAAACCAAAAGTAATTGTTTCGTCAACACAAGCAGAAAGTTGTTTGAATCATTCGATTCGGAAGCTTAGCACTTTTAATAACTGCCATTTTTTGCCCATTTAGCTTCATATCTCCGAAATGGCCATACCTGTCTTTGCCAGAAACTAATCACCACTTCTTTCCATATTTACAGATTGAATGCTTCTTGAATCATTCAAACCGAATGCACCGTTCTCTCAAAAACTCAATTTCTATTTTTTACACTCTGCTCTGTATTTCCGAAATGACTCGACTTTGCCTTTGCCATCATTAGACATCGAATGTTTTCTGAATAATTCAAATCAGTTGATTCGTGCGCCCGAAAACGTGGACAAAAAATTATGGACGTCACAAAACACACATCTATTTTTTAAGGTATACATAATGTTCAGAAACCTTCGAAACGTAAAATTATGCAAAAATTTTAATTTAGATTTTTGGACGATTAAAATTGCATACGCTACGGTAAGTTAAAAACAAAAATATATAATGTTTTATATAACAAATCGCCAGACCAAACGTGGAACAATATTTTTATATTCACGTACCATAGTGAACTTCGATCCTCCATACAGAATGCATAAAGTATAGTATTACAAGTAGTGACAAAACCTCCATGGTGAAGATTACTATGAAAAGTTCCGATGCAAAAATCTGCACATCAACCTCGAGCAGCTCAGCATATCACCGTCGTCGCAGCGATGAATACGTACGCTTTTAGGAAATAATCCGGCGAGGATCTGAGCGACTACGAGTATATCATACGCGAAATCCACGTCCTCCTCTACCATTGTCGTCGCGCTAAACTTTGTTAATTCTGCGTGACACGTGACAGCATTGTGACGTCGCGATGATGACGTCACATGAGCTAACTAGTTTCTAGATAGCACCAGTGGGCGCTGGACAGAGACGAACTTTAAGTTAATTGTATAAAATAAAAGTCAACATTCGAGAATAAAATATAAATGTCAAGTTACCAGTGTATAATGGTATGATTGGGTAGTCGAAACTATGGAAAAGCTACTACTGATTTTGCTGTGTGATCAAGCGTTTTTCTCTAGATTTGCTTCTAAAATGTAACCTCCAAAAGGCACGATTATCTGATAACAATTTTATCATACGTGCAACTTTCTGTTGTCACACAAAACTAGAGTTAATATTTTGACGTTTGTGCCTTTTATAGCTGTTGTGCTGATTTGACTTAATACTAGTCGGATCTACAGATGGCAACCCAAACAGTTGTCGTATTTCTATTGTATATGTGAATTGCTCAATCAATCAGCAAAGGTATAGATTTTGACAATTTGTGACTACCAACTAAACGATTATAAACTCGTCAATTAACATCTCTACTTTATTCGAGGATTGGTTCCAATGAATAAGCACTCTACAATGACCAATTCATAAATATTTTCATTATATGAACGTGTAAGTGTGAACAATAATTTTAATTCTATTAACTGTTTCTCTTTAGGAAATCTTTCAATTATAGACCCGTGATATAGCATTTCTAATTGATAAAAAAATTGGCTCTTAAACATCATCACTACAATGATGAGTTCACAACTTTTTTATTTAAGAAAAATACAGATTGAGAAAAGTCTTGTTTGGTCTTGTGACCTTGTACATGAATAACACGCCAAATTGGACAATTTCTTCTTTTCAGTAGTTTTGTTAATTTGATATCTACTTTAATTAAATGGAAGATTAGTATTCAAATGTGCCTGTACTTTCTTATATAAAGTGGTAGTTTGTTTACTATTTACTTTTCTTGGGATTTTAAGAATTCAAAGAAACTCTAAAACTTGGTAAATATATAATGAAAAGAGTTCTACCCGAGAGAAGTTTCGTTAGGTTAAACTCAGGGAAATAAATGTGGCTGAACAAATGTCAAAGAATTTGCTTGTGATAGCCGTATATATATATATAATCTTTCGCTTAAAAAAGCCTAATTAAATTTAAAATTCAAGTAGTGAATATGATTCCTACGTCCCATCAGCAATTTATTATAATTGAAATTTATTATTTAATTCATATCACCACTAAGATTAATTTGCAGATAAGTTTCTAAGTCTAGCTGACAAAACAAATAAATTTTTCAATGAAATATATAATATCAACACGGAAGATTGCTTACATCCGAAGAATTAAGAATTTTCAGCAATATGAACAAATTGAAAGGTAACGCAAAGTTGTGAATTTTGTGAATCAACGACAATCAAATTAATACATTCAATAAACACATTTGGCGTGTATGACCAGTATGATTTTAGAATACTTCATATATAGTAGAATATCACTAATGCGTCACTTCGATAAGCAGAAGAATTCGGACATCCTTGCTAAACATTTTTTTGGAATTTATTCTTGTTTTTGCATTCCTTTTTTTATTTACTAATAGAATGAAATTTAGCCGAATATTATGACTTTTTCACTATAATCCAGTTATTCGAAACCCTTCCGGTTTTTATTAGTGTCGGATTAGCGAGGTACTACTGTATATATAATACAAAACTAATATCATAAACCAATTTATTTTCCAATCCCCAAAGCGTGTCCTAATTTATGTGCAAATTTGAGCAACTACAATCCTAGCGCGATCATTGAATTTGAATCATTGAATAAAAATATTAGTTGCAAGAGTTGATAAATCCAAAACATAGGGTATGATGTAAAAATAAATTCAAATGCATACTGTCTACTTGAATAAAGCATGTATCAATTAGTATAAAATTATTATAAGTATTAAACAAAAAGGAAATAAATAATAAATAATCAAAAGAAGCAAGCTAATAAAAACAATACTGAATAAATGAAAATAATTATTTTGAAATAATCACAAGGAAAATGATAATAATTTTCAAGGATTAATGTTGATTAATCATTGGAAATGATCCTTTTAAAGCAAGTTCCACTTGCTTTTTAATATATCTTTTTAGGATATTTGGATAATTTAACTTAGTTTTCTTAAAATTCTTTGTAAAGCAGACTTTAATAATTATTATTATTATCAATTATTAACTTTAAATATAATATGTGAACCCCGTAACATTCAACCAAATCAGCACAACATCTTATAGGACACTTAACTTCTGATTGCAAATAATAATAATAAAAAAATTGCTTTGTGATGAAATCTATATTCAAAATATCTATTCTTCATTTGGTTACTTAGCTTCATAATGTAACATTCATGATTACCATATATGTAAATCATAGTAATTTTCGCAATTAAGCATATATTGAATTACACTACTAAATTGTACAAGTATTCATATAACATAATTACTTAAAATATAATCGTTATCCAATTATAGTTTAAGTAACTATGTTAGTTAATTAACTACGAAGACCTGCGCAATTTTCAGGTCACATTCCAAATTTAAGAAATTTTGTTTTATTTATGAGATACATAAATCCTAATTTTATAACGTTGTCAGGATAATTAATATCAATGTTTATGACTTTTGCTAAATTGTTCAACCTGAAATGACATTTTGATACACAGAAATGAGAACGTTATAGACTAACCTGACCTGAGGGTCACATAATTCGTTAATACCAGAAAATTGGCTCAAACAGAATTTTTTGGTTTCCATTTTGATATATAGACTTATAATTATAGATGTTTGTTAACTTTATTTATTTGAGGGTTTGTTAGGATTTTACTTTTTTAGGTCACTTTTTTTGTTAACTTGACATATGCTAAATCAAAACTATATACAATAAAATTTTATATTGCGAGGTTATCCGCAAACCAGTTTGGAAGTATGGCATCCATCTACGGGGTGCTGCTAGTAACATTCAAATAATGCAACGATTCCAAAATAAAATACTGAGACAAGCAATATCGGGGCCAAAGTATGTACCGACATGGTTAAGACACCGATACACTCATAATCAGTGAAGAAATTAAAATAAATGACTAACCTCAAAAGCAAAATTGACCATCATCCAAATGAATTGGTAGCAAGTCTTTACAACACCACATATGATATAAGACTAAAAAGAAAGCATTTAATAGAACTAACACTTTAATCAATAATAAGTTGTTCTATCATATTATCTATGATAGGTGTGTGTATATGTAGTCTGTGTAATGTACTTTGTTTATAATTGTATGTATATATTTGAGTTTTTTTTCGTTATAATACCAAAATTTATTTAAGATATAATTTAGTGCATTAATAAAAGGTAAACCACTGGGTTATCCTTTAAAAATTCTATGTTATTTGTCAAACTTATTACTCAATGTCTTTTTAATTAGACATATTGTAATGTATAAGAAAATAAATAAAAAAAAACTTGACGTATGCAAACTATACCTGATATTTATCTATGATGAAGTAAAAAATTAGACTAAAACGATCAAGCATTTGCTACATACCATATATCCACCATATGCAAATTAATTTCAATAGAACAATTATCCAAATGAATTGATTAAAATGATGCTTATTATTTAACGTTTAACTTTTAGATTTTTAATTTCCCTAGGACTTTGTCACTATTCGGTCCTGTGTTCCTTCCGAGAGCAACAGTTGATAAAATCAACAAACCGAACGTTGCGGACCAACTTTATGCGGGAATCCTGCATTGTGCACTCACTCACTCCGCACCGAATAAGGATGTGTACACACAGTAGTAGTGTTTCAAACAGACAGGACGAGGCTTGAAAGTATCCTTGTTGGGTGTACATAATGCAATTGCACGGCCAGATATACACTGAATGTACTGAGATACTAGAGACTAGAGTTGAAGCTAAGTAATCAAATGGAGAATAGAATTTTTAAATTTAGATTTCAATATAAAACAATTTTTTAACTTCCCGTAGGGTAAGTTATAATAATCACAAAAAAAAGAAAATGAAAATTTTTATATATCTTTACGTTTCACAGGTTTCTGAACATTTTGGCAAACGTTAGAAAAATTTGATGTATGTGTGTGTGTGCGGATTCAAATTTTCGTCGACGATTTTGGGAACACGGTTCAACCGATTTCAATTATTCAAAAAACATTAGATTCCTATTAATAAGGAGACTTTCTGATTTTTTGGCAGGTCTAGCCGTTCGGAAGTTACGGGGCAAAAAGTGTAAGAAAAGGAAACTCGGTTTTTAAAATAACGTAGCGTCCGATTTCAATAATTCGAAAAACATTTCACTGTATTGACAAGATGAAGAACGACTTTAATTTCTGGGAAGGCATGTCTAGCAGTTTCGGAGATCTAGTAAAAAAGTAAGAAAAAATGCCATTTGGCGGTCAAAAACGATCATTAGACATAGGCACATCGAATTCATATATTTTATAGAGATTTTAATCATGTGTATCAATTTTGTTAACATTTCTATGGATTCCGTGACATAGTTCGCCTGATAGACGGCGACGCGGCGCTTACGCGCTTCGATATTTTGTCTCTATGGAGTTAAAGCAGTGCGATTGCTTTAGCAAAAGTTCAAAATTTCCAAAATAAAAAAACATTTTTTTCCAAAAAAGTCTTTTTTCAAAATTTAAAATTTCTCAAAAATCTTGTTTTTTTAAAAGATTAAAAAAAAATCTTTAAAAAAATTGGTGAAGAAAGTTCAGACAATTTGTCTTAAAGCGCGATGGCATACACCACTAGTTTCAATAGCAATTATACCTTAAGAGTCCTATAAGCTGTTGTGCTGATTCAACTTAATACTAAGTCTGGTCTACAGACATAGCATTAAGAATATATATTTACTTATTTTTGTGTGATGAATTATTATTACTATTTTTGTATTCGGGCAAATATTTACTGGTGCAGCAATGCTATTAAGAGTAAGAATTATTTTCACTTAGTAACATATTGGTATCTATATTTATAAGTGAACCGTTGTCACTACTGCTTGACAACAGGCTGCCAAAAGCAAAACCAATTTAGCAATAAAATCTTTTAAACTATAAAACAACTCTTTAATTAATCATGGTGTCTTGAGACAAATTGCTGAAACTTGTCGTACCATAATTTAACATTCAGAATGAGATCAAAAATAAAATTAATGAGTAAAAATTTATCAATGATTAATAACAATTATTTTAAATAATCTCGAGTAAATTATTGCAAATGCTGCAAATTTTATCATTCAAAAGAATTGATTATTCTCATCAGTTCTTTTATTTTGATTATCATCAGACTTAATATTAGAACAATTTATGTATGTTAAAAGAAATGTAAACGCGCATCGCGCCGTAAGGCAAATTGATGAAACTTTCCGTAGCAACAATTTAAAATTTTAAAAGCTTAAAAAATTTTGGAAAATATTGAATAATTAGATTTTTTAGGAAGTATCAAATTTCTTGAAAATTATGAATTTATTGCAAGCGAGTGCTATTAAATCCTCATTAAATCAAATATTACACGTGATGTAGTTCAAAGAATCTTTATTACTTAGAAAAAGAAATTACTGATTAAGGGACAGCCCACATACAGAATTGAATTGGATTAATTTATACTTCAAAATAGTGCAACTGAATGGATTTGATTTATTATTGCTACATGTATAAATAGTATTAAAATATATTTATGTAGTTTCATTAGACCAGCGTTGAACTTTAGGCGTTAATAGAAACAAAAAAGTACGATATTTTATTTCGAATGAAGGATGTGGTAGGCATTTTTATTTAGTTATAACTAATAACTGTTTTTAGAACTTTCTATTCTTAACATAACAAAATACGAGATGCTATGTAATGCCAAATGCATTACCTAGCATCTATAGTTAAATAATTTGATTTATTAACGTATTATTAAACTGTAAAACACGTAAAAATTATATAAGTACAGCAGATATTAAAATTAGAATTAATATATTCATGAAATGTACTTCATTATATCGCTATTATATGGATAATTTTCAATCACTAAATAATATACATGCAGGATTAAAATAATAGAATAGCACTTAAAATTAGAACATGTAATACTGTTTTCTATTCGATTGATCATATAATAATTAAATACATAATTATTTTTCTGATTATCTAATACGTAGTATCATAATCATCTCGTAGAAGTTGCACTTACATTCATGCAATTATCTTGCATCAACCAAGAAATTTCTTGGAAGTTATAATTGTCAATTACTAGAAATAGATCTCGGTAAAAATTCGTGGAAAAAGTTTAAAACTACATTTGAAACAAATAAATGACGTCTAATAAAATAGTAACAAGTAAAATACAAATTATTAAGTATCGCACCACTAATATGATTAATCTAATATAATTTGCTAATAAGATAAGTTTTGAGTATGCTCATTTTGGAAACTTATTAGTTTTTAAAATTAAGAAGCTATCTGAGTTTGTGAAATTTTTTTATCAATTTTTTCCAAACCGTTTAGAAAGAATATTAAATTTTAGCTGCCTTCAGATTATCCAAAGTCTTTGCCTGACTAGACTAAATTCTATTAACATGCATAATACTCTGTATGATAATATTAATCGCTGTATCGAAATTCCTATGCTTCGGGTATTAAATATTAAATCGTGTCATTGCAGCTAAACTGCATACGCTAGAATTCTGCGAGGTATGCGCACTGAATATAATAATATCCATTATATCACTAAAATGAGTGATTATGGTTGTCAGCGCATATTAAGAATTTATTAAATGCTCAAATTCTAAATATATTCACATTATCCACCGTAGACGGTTATGGTTATTAATTTAATTTTAAATAATATGGATTAGAACTGTATGCTTCATTTATTATTCATTATTTATACTCGAAAGTTTTAATCGTTAATTAAAATAATAATGCACAAAATACGTGATTAAAAAGTTCATTCATTTAATTTTAAAGTTTTGTAATTAAAAACATATCTAATTATTTTAAAATTTTCAGATTGCTGTTTATAATAAAAAGTAGTTTTTTTTTAATTACTGTGGTCATACACTTGTCAAAACTTAAAATTTAAATAAAATGTATATTATTGAAACATATACTGAGAAAGGGTAAGATAACAACTCTCTAACAAAATATATAAGAATGTAACACAAAAATTAACTAGTGGTGTATTGAGGCTTAAGACAAATTGCTGAAACTTAAACAAAAATTAAATTGTTTCGAAAAAGTTTAATAATTTTGAAAAATTTGTTTGATTTTTTAGAATTTTGAAATTTTTGAAAAAAATGACTTTTTTGAGAATACAAAATAGTTTTATATTTCGGAATATTTTGGAAATTTTGGCCTTTTGTTCAAAGCAATCGCACTGCTTTAGCTGCATGGAGATGAAAAATGGAAGCGCGTAAGCGCCGCATCGTGATCTAACGGACATACATTGTTACAAAAACCATTAGAAGTGTAAACGAAATTTATTCTTAGTATTGAAATCTCTAAAATATCGAATAATTTAATGTGCATATGTCTAATTATCATTTTTGACCGTCAATTGAATTTTTTTTACTTTTTTTACTCGATCTTTGAAACCACTAGACCCGCTTTTCTAAAATTTAACCAGTCCTTTATTTTTTAAATGCAAGTAAAATGTTTTTTTTAAATATTAAAGTTAGACACTCCGATCACTTTATTCTGATTTATTGTTTTTTTTTACTTTTTTCCGTATCTTCAAAACCCCCTTTGGACCTGCCTTTGCCAAACCCTAATCAGTACGTTTCCTTATCAATACGAATCGAATGTTTTTTGAATTATTCAAATCGCTTCATCCGTGTTCCCGAAATCGTCGACGAAAATTTGTATCCGCACACAGACACATACACGCACACACACATACATACACACACATTCATTTTTTCTAAGGTAGCCAAAATATTCAGAAACCTCTGGAACATAAAATTATATAAAAATTTTCATTTTCGATTTTTTTCGATCACTATAACTTACCAATAATAACTACGGGAAGTTAATAAGATAACGTTTTTTCTAAAATAAAAGTGGCGCAAAAGAAATGAAGTGTAAAGGGGTACACATACATACATCCATATACATTCTAAGATATAGAAAAATGTTCCGAAACCGTTGAATCGTAAAGATTTCAATTTTTCAATTTAATTTCTATGAGATTACTATAACTTACCCTACGGAAATTAATAATCATGAAAATCTGTTAATCATATTATTTTAGTAACCAGCGTTTAATAAGAGGAGTTATTTAGAAATAATAATAAAAAAATAATGATACTTTAGAAACCAAAAATATAAAAATTTTACCTTTTTACGTAATTTCAATTCGATAAAGTAAGTATAATTTAACTTAACGGTGGATCATTTATATGGTAAATGTATGTATGCGTGCTTATACATATATACTAACAAATGTTTGTATGTATGAACTCATAATACTTATATTTATGTATTTTCTTATAACCTCAGCCTGTTGCATCCCTCGCTCGTAAGGGAAACCACGTTTCTTGTTGGGATATAAGGGTGAGAGTTTTGGCGTAGCTGCTTGTATATATAGGGCGCAAAATTATTTGTGAGAAAGGTAGTTAAGATTAGGGTTGTACAAAAATGATACA
This sequence comes from Ctenocephalides felis, assembly GCF_003426905.1. Taxonomy (NCBI): domain Eukaryota; kingdom Metazoa; phylum Arthropoda; class Insecta; order Siphonaptera; family Pulicidae; genus Ctenocephalides; species Ctenocephalides felis. The sequence continues at coordinate 33,346,083 of NW_020537646.1, forward strand.
AAGGTATATTAAAAATCGATATAGTATAAACGAAATCTTAGTTTTCTAAATATAGACTATTCATTAGATTTTGATAGATATATAGCAACAATAAAAAATTAACCCCATTAACTAAAAAATTAACAGAATTATACCAAAGCTCTAGGTTGCACTTAAAAGCTCGTAACTTTAAAACTATCTAAGTTTTTTTTAACTTACCGAAGAAAAAGTTTATGTTTTCCTAATTATTTCCAAAACAGTTAAGGTCAATATCACCTTGTTTCGGCTTGACGTCAAGGCTTAGGACACCATATATATATATATAGAGAGAGAGAGAGAGTGTAATACACACACATATATAGGGTAATACACACACACATATATTTTTTTCTGTACGTGTGTATGAATCCTAACTCCTTCTACACGGTTATTCGAATTTTGATATACCTTTATAGAGTTTGTCAAGGAAATACAGCGGAGGTAATGAACTATAAAACTATAGAAATAATATAGAAATAAATGTAAAAAAATACAAAAAACTTCATATCATTGTTTGACATTGAAAATATTTAGGCAAATGAGATCTGTCAATTCCCAGAAATGACCATTCACTTGAAATTTGAATTTATAATAGACTATGAGCCTAAACAATATTAAAATATGATATATTTATGAATTTGAGTAAGAAAAATGAAATGTGAACAATATTATTACCTAAAAGCGCTGAGATGTGTCAGAAATTAAATCAAAATATTAAATGATAATAATATAAAATATTACATGTTTGGCAGATGAAATTATATATTTGCGTTTGACAGATGTACATATATAAATGTACATACAGAGATCTAACATCCGTATAAATTAACTAACTTTTCATTACTATTAACACCTGAGTATTCGACTTTCAGAGGTTCGTAATGTTTTTGCCAATATATAGATCAAATTGGCATCAGTATTTTTCAAAGATTTACATTGCTTAGATTTTTAAAGAATACAGTCGTGACTTTAAGTTTTTAAGAGAAAACTAACTACAAATCCGACAAGTAACTGAAAACTTCGTAAGCCAGAAGACAAATTATCCACAAAACAGAAACTACAAAACTCGTTTTAGTACTAAACCATAAAACTTGACAATGCTGAATAATCCAGTTGACACGACAATTTCTACCTAAAAATTTATTGAAGAGAAACCAGATCTATGCTTTCTGTTAATTTTTGACATGTTTGTTCTTGACCTTAATGTTATTAGAAGGCAACCCAAGGGTTTCCCATTAGTTTTACCATGTGATCATAATCTGATGTATTTCAATAGCTATATATATTTTTTTTTTTTTTTTTTAAATTCTTTAACAGCGATCAGAACTTATGAGTTCTATGAGCTGTTGTGATCAATTATCTTACAATTATTATAGATGGCAACCCAAACAGTTGTCCCATCTCTATGTGCTGAATTATTACAATTGCTGTAATAGTGATGACTTTTTACTTCCAAGTGGCATGTTGCCACTACAGCTATGCCCACGAAAGGCCATTTTCACTTGAAATCATATTTGAAATCTATGATTTCAAGTGAAAATTTGGTATCAAGCTGCTTTGATACCGAACCGACCGAGGTTGGATTCGAACCCGGGACTAGGATTTGCTAGCCCACGTTCTTACCACGGGACCACGGCCGGCTCAATAGCTATATGAACTGAAAATTGCAAGTTACAATCTTATCTAAATCTATAATTTGAAATTAAAAATGATATTACTTCTTGATAACAGGATTTGACTTTAAACACAGTTGCAAGACCAAACCTCTTACCACAAAACCATAAACAAGTTCAGTGTCGTTAGAGTTAAATAATTAGTAACATTGTAACATAACACTATGAGCATTCTCCAAAATGATGCGAAGTATTTTTTGTAATAAATCTTAATGTATAATAAATAAAGGTAATATCAGTTAAACCTTCTTGGTAAAAACTCATATTACAACCGCTGGTTTTGATTTTGAGACCCAGTGATCAAATTTTCCCTTAAAATTGTAAACCCCAAATATGGAAGTGAAAATTGCCTTTCGGTTTTTATAAGAAGGCTTCCAAAAGTCGCCCGAATTTAAAATTTAAAATGAATAGTTCAATGAAAACTTTCAATTTTTGAAATCCAACATCCATCATCCATATTATTCTCATTATAAAAAAAAATTGATAACCGTCTTCTAATCACACTTGGCTAGGGAATTACATCTCAAAAGCTAATAGATCATTAATTATAGTTATGATCGCTGTTAAAAAAAATAGGCACCAACTGTTTAGTAAATGTTTATATAAAGTAATAGAAATATTAAAACCCAAATAAAAATGAAAATATCTAATATTTATATATTGCTATAATATACTCGTATGTCATAACTAAATATATTCCAAGTATCAACTCCTATTCAGAAGCAAAAACTTTGTAGCTGTTCGACAGACGGACCATGTCATACATGCAGATAAACTTTTCCGTATCCGAGAGAAGAAATGCCTCGGAATGTCTCATTCTGCAAATTTGTGATGCAAAAACCTCCAAATCTTATTTTCTCGTGACACAAAGCTCCTATTTTATTCTCGTGTCCCATGGAGCAATGTATCTAGACGTAGTAGTATACACCAGGGGAGTTATAGCAGATAAGATAATGCTCTATCTTTAAGCCGTCTGGAACAGATTCCTAATTAATTCTATGTCCGAAATATAGCAGGCATTTTGCGTTACTCACAAAAGGGAAGCGTTTTGTATATACACGTGTAGAGAAGAACGGGTAATTCGTGACACGTTTACATAATCAGTTTGCACGATTTTCGAAATTTTGGTTCACATTACCATGTTATAATTTCATCTGTTGCATACAAAATTTTCACAAAAAGATCAAGTCATAACTTATGTCCTGCATAAGAGACAAGATGAGAAATAAAACTCGTAAAGATAACATCTTGGTCTAGGATTAATACATACAGTATTTCCAAACGTTACATTTGAATTCATTAAAATCGCCGAAATAAATATTTTAATAATTAACTAGTAAGAAACAGTCTGATCGATTGTTGCTAAAAACTATTCAGTACGAACAAAAAAAATCACACTTTTCTGCTAAGACGATCGTATAAAGTAAGTAACCAGCGTGAGTGCTTAACAATTTTTATGGAATGGCTTTTAAATTTTTGAAACTGGTTTAACCATTTTAGAGTAAACGTTGATGAAAAAAACTTTAATTTAGACTCACGTCAAAAATGCGCTGCTTTAATGAGCAAATTGATTAATCTTTATAGTCAACGACTTGTCGTATGGCTGTTATATTTTGGTATATTCTTTAAGACCATCTCTATCATGAAAAAAATTATCAAATTGAAACTTATCTTATTGTTAGACAGTGTAAGATGAGAAATGAAACTTTTAGAAAAACCATATCTTTCGTGTATAACATTAGTAATTTTGGAATTATATAATTAACTAGCAAATCGAGCAAACTCCGTTACACCACCAGATGGTTTCATTTTATGTAACATTTCGTTTGGTGATTGAAAGATGAAAAAAAAAATTTGCCTGCTGTTGAAATTTAATAAAAATTTGCACAATGATTGATTTGATGGTTTTCAATTGAAATGTTAGGAAACGAATAACTTTTTTGCACAATTTCACAGTGAACACAATGCCGGTTTGTCACATGAAATTAACTGAGCAGATAACAATGAGTAGCTATCAAACAAATGAGTAGCAGTCAAACAAAAAATATTAATTTGTAGTACATGCTAAGTATCAGAGATGACGCTGTGTGGGAAAAAAGAAAAAGTGTTTTCCGCTTTTCTGTTGGAATTTTTCCTCAATTTTCTTTGCTATAAACCTCACGGAGCCCGAGACCTTTCCAACGAATGCAAAATTGTCGAAATCGGTTCGTGCGTTCTGGAGTTATTTCTTCAGGAAGGAAAACCCGACTTATTTTTATATATATAGAAGATATTAGGCATAAAACTAGTGAAGTATTTCTTATATGTAAATAAGTAAATATATGTTAGTATAAAGGTTATCCTTTCTCTGCAAGTACCGATACTTCCCATATTCCCCTACGGATAATTAAAAACGAGAGAGTTTTATTTTACTCTAAGCACGTAATTAAAATTATGAATAAATAGAAAAAAGCTATTCTGCTCTCACATTTAATTACAATGAAAAATATGATCATGTGATAAATAAATTAAAATTTGTCGCTGACGGTTTTGTGCGTCGTGCGATGCTTGTTTACGTGAAAAATAATCGTGTTTTGTCATGTATTTACATGGAACGGTACATGGAGCCGTAAATGATATCATGAAATTATAATCAGGACAAATAATGTTTCGGGTTGATTGTACGTAATTAATTTTGTTATGCATGAATTTCAGTGTGATGATATCGTTACATATTACCCATAACCAGCTTCTAATAAAAATCGAATAATATTTAGGTATTTGCGATCATCTTTACAATAACATACTACAGGTAATATATTACATTTTGTAAAATATTTAGTAATTTTTTTTCGAACCGATTTTGCCACGCCGGGCCCATATTTAGTAATGATAATATTTTAGTATGTTCATTAAGCCATGACACTCTATGTGTTTGTTTGGTTTGATTTTTTAAAGGACCAATGATTTGTAAAATACTTCAATTGTTATATTAATTACGTCTTTATTGTATTGTATTTTTATTTACAATATTTTCAAAGTTTAATGTATTGTATTGATTCATTGATTTTATTTGTGATGATTTTTTATCCTAATATGGGATGCATCAATTTGGCGTGAACACTATCTTTATGCATCAAAGTTTTATAAAAATCGACGAGAATTTCACAAATGTTTGTCCAAAAAACTAATCAGTACGATTCCTGAATATTTTTGTAATAGTTTTAAGACATTCAAAATTGGTTCAGAATATTTGGTTAAAGCTCGAACAAACAATAATGCACTTTTCTGCTAATTCTAAAAAAAAAACTTTAAATTTCATCAATTTTTAAAACGTCTTTTCGTAAAACCGTAATATTTTAGTATGTTCTATAAGACCATGATATCTATCGTCAAAAAAAAAAACAGTAAATTAAAATCCAATTAGCAAGTCAATGCAAACTGTTTTTGAATCATTCAGATTGATTGAATCTCTTGAAATCGTGGACGAAAAATTGTATTCAAACATACATACACTCATACATCATTTTTTTCTAAGGTATACCAAAATGTTCAGAAACTTTGGAAACGTAAAGATATGCAAAAAAATCCATTTGGATATAGTAGAGTACATTCTCGTGTGGCTTTTCTTTATCACAAACTAATCAGTTCAATCTATGTCCAATATTTTTTGAGCAGTTATTGAATTCTTAAAATCAATTCAGAATTGTGGGCTAAAACGAGGACAAAACATTTTACACTTTTTGAATAATTATAAGGGAACTGTTCGGCTAAATAAAATGGTTTATTTAAATTTTAATCAATTTAAATGTATTAAATCAGTTTAACCATTTTTGAGAAAACGTCGACGAAAGTTAAAAAAGTCGGCTTCACATACATACATACCCATCCTTATACATATGCACACACACATACTTTTTTCACTTTTAATCTCATTCGATTCAAAATTACTTGGAACGTCAAGAAAACAAATTTAGCAAAATCAAATCAAATTTTTCATCATAAATGCAATGTACCGAATTTTTCAAGGGGTAATGAGAATATAAGATAGAGATTAAGGAAATCATTTATTTGTGGTGGCTCTCCCAACATGGACCTGCATTCGGGCAGACTACTATTTGTTATTATTGTTATTATTATACGCATTTATATTATCATGATTTTGAAATTTCTCAAATATTAACTAATTTAAGAAGTTCAAAATGTTGACAAACTGTGAAGAAAATTATGCATATGCATGTTAATTGAACCATTTAAAGTAAAGTTGTTTGCATAAAAGCTTTATTGAACGAATCTTACTTACGACTTATCTGTGTTTCATTTTGAATATATTAATTATTCAAAATAGCATTCATATGTCCGATGTGATAGTAGTCATTGTTATGAAATTAAATTCTATCTGTAAATTTTTATACTTATAAAGCTTAAAGATTTAATTAAGAATTTAACACCCTCACCATATTTCACCGTATTTCAGTTCAAGCGATATAAAATTATTATTTAACAAGCGAACAATAGGAGACCCAGATATAAGCATACAACCACCTGCATACAAGAATACACTTATACTCTCATATGGAATATGTATAGACACTTGTAGTGGGAGAAATACAACGTTTTATTTTGAGATCGGACAAAATATAACAGAATTAAATTAAAGAAAGAAAATGCTAAAATAGTGTCCAAATATGATAAATTATTACTTAAATTGTGCCTATTTAGTGCAATTTCGTATAAGGACGTTAAGATCTATTGTGGCGGCTATTTGATGATTTATAACTTTACGAGAATTTTTTTTCCACTCAAACTGTCTACATATTTAGTAATTTTGGTGGCTACCCAACGATATATATTTAAATTTGTAAAATTAATGAGATAAGTAAATGATCAGTTACAATATATTTAACTAAATTACTTATGAACAAGCAAAGTCAAAATGATCTTAATTGCTTATTATAAGTGTAATTAAGTTTATTGTTAATAAGCAAGTATTAATTTAAAACCCTTATAGAAATAGTCTCAATGATATGCAAAAACTTTTCTTTCTCTTGTCGATATGATTTAAAAACATTTATTTCTTTAAAAAAATGTTCTATATAAAGAACATTAGTCTCTTATTATTATAGTTATTTGAGAGATCAGACGTTATTTAAATGTTAAGTAAAATAAAGGCAAATAATTAAAATATTTCTATTTTTAGACCTGGAGAATTTTTAGTTAATAGAAAGTAGCAAATGAATCAATAAACAGATTAATAAATTACCAAATCAAATTAGTACATAACTGAATAAAATAAAATAACAAGTAACCATACATGTTAATAAATCCTATGTAGCGGATTTTTAATCTAAGATATCTTCAAATAATTTAAAATTAATGGTTTATTGAATATGAAAATTTATAAATGAACGAAAAGTAAAAACAATAATTTAGAAGTCAATAAATAAATGAATAAATAAACTACAAATAAATATATACTATATATGATATATAAACATATACAGGAAATTTGGGGGAATACAGGCCCTTAAAGATCGAATAATTTATGAATAAAGAAACAAATAAATCCATCCAATCTATAAAAACGAGTTAAAAACTAAATATAGTAGATAATACATACAAATTGAAAACATTAATCTATGACGATATTAATAATATATAATGTGTGAAAATAAATTAATAAATAGATAAACGATAAACGAATGAATAAACCAAAACATAAATAAGAACATAAATATCATTATAACCATACATTAATGTGTTAATATATGGTAAAGTTTTTTTTTTTAATTTTGAAAATTGTGATTTTTTTAAAAAATTATTGATTGAATTTAAGAACAAATCAGAATATTCAAAAAATACGATTTTATTAAATTACGAATTATTTTCACATTTGAAATTCGCTTGACCCATATTTCTCAAAATTTAATCATTTATTTACACCGCCAACACAAGTCATATGTGAGTCATTCTAATCGGATGCTTCCATCTCTCAAATATTGCTATTTTTATTATTTTTGCTCCATATCTCCAAAACAACTACACTTTTCTTTGCCAAAAACTATGTTCCCTGACAATACGAACTGTTTTCGAATCATTCAAATCGGTTGATCTGTGCTCTCGAATCCGTAGACCAAAAATTGTATGCAAAAATGAACACACACATCCCACTTTTTTAAGGTATGCCAAAATTCTCATTAACTTTCTAAACGTAAAGATATTTCTATTTAATTGGACTATTTGAGATTACTATAACTTACCTTAAGGGAAGTTAATAAGCGATAATTATAAAAAAGTATATGAATATAAATGATTAATTATGTAAATAATCTATATAAAAATAATTTTGTTTTCATTATGAAGGGTGATTTGCATTTATACATAAAAGTGATGGATTATAAAAACTTAAAATAAAACGAAATTTAAGCGTCTGCTTATATTTATTTTGATTGAGTATAAGCTTCTTGAAATTGCCATGGGTGTCCAAATTTCGCTCAATTTAGCTTCACTAAAATAAGTGTTTCGAATTCGCACACATCTCCAAACGGAATGGTAGTCTGTAGTCGGTACAGGCGAGTTACAGTTTTCATAAATAGCTACGTTACAGTACAGTACAGCCCGGGCTATATATCATCGCGCACAGCTACGGTAACACAGCGAACGCTATTGTAAATTATAATAAACGCGACTGAAACAAATGGCCAATGTGTACACGCGCAAAGTGGAACTGAAAAGTCATTTCCGAGCTACGCGAAAATTACTAATTGATATGTGATAATTGAAAAGGCGGCACGGAACATTAGTCGACGTTTTATTACCTTCATACTTTTTGTAATTCAATTTAATTCGTTGAATCATCTGCAGAATAGATAAACGTACTTTTATTGCGATGATTGGAGAAACGAGGTGTCAGGTATTATCGACTTTCCGTATGGCAAGTTATAGTAATCGTCCAAAAATCAAAATAATATATTTTTTATTTGTATTGACATCGAGACGTGCTGATTACATTTTTACAAAGGCAGGTCCAGCGGTTTCGGAAATGCGGAAACAGAAGCCATGATGTGGTCAAAAATGATCATTCCAAATTATTATTGATATATATATATATATATATATATATATATATATACAAATAAAATTATTTCTAAATGAGTACACAGATATGCAAATATATAGCAGTTAGATTGGTATAAGTAAGAACAATAGGTGATACTGCCCTAGAGCAGGTCCGTGACCTGATTCAAACTCCAGCTAAATTCAGGGAGGAATAGTGTAAGAAATTTGGCTATTTTTATTTCAAAACATATTTTTTTACCTAGATTTTCAAGTTAAAATGAACAATGCTACTGTACGATGAGGGTTGTCCAGAGCAGGCTCCAAACTCCCATGTCATCCACACGAGTCCGTGCATTAGACCATTACGACATGGAACACCCAATTGATTCATATAATAATAATTGATATAAAATATCTGCAAATAGGTTGACTGATTGACAGATAGACAAATAAGCAGCTAGAAAAGTAGATAGGTACTGGTAAACTAGTATACAAAAAAAAGATAGAAATAAAACAAAGTGGTCAGGTAAGCTGGTGGGCAGTTACACAGATTGACAAGTAGGCAGCTAGATAGGTAAACAAATAATTAATCAGAAAAAAAAACACAAAGTAATAAAATCATAAACATGGGCATGTAGAAAATAGACTAGTAGACTGATAGGCCGATAGACACGTAGGCTGGCAAAGAAGTAGACAGGTACGCAGGTAAATACGTGGGCAGGTGGTAGACAGGTAAACAGTTGCACAGATACAATTAGTTTTTAATTTTGGTCCATTTTATTAGGTTGCCCTCCTGAAATAAAAATATCTAAACAATATTTTTAGAGCCTTTATGATGGTAAGCATGTAGTGTACATAAAACGACTTGTCTAGGTACTACATCGATCAGTTGGTAAAACAATAAAAGCATAGTGATGTCAGATTTTTAAAACTGCAATATATATTTCATCAGTGTTAAATAAAAAATCTAATGAAAAATTTCATCAAGGAATGGTCAACTACTTGGTTGCAGTTTATTAAACACTAAGATTAATGATTCACATAACAACTTAGACTCACAATCTCATTATTTTGAGTTCAAATTCCACATTGCGAGCAACCTGATATAAAGCAAAAGTGAATTTTTACTTAGACTGGAATTATAGATCAAAAATATACTTCTACTTTCTAGACACTTTCATCATCACAATTAGAAAATACCAACCTTTAGATTGCTATCCAATCGAAAATAGAATAGGACAACCAAATGGTTGCCTTTTTATAGCAACCATTATATTTTCAGCAAAAACAATTGTTACACTTTAAAATCGTCACAACAACTTATAAAATGCCAAATTATGTTTGCAGTTCAAACAAAAAAAAAAACAGTTAAAACTAGAATGACATGCGTTTTGTAGTGGATGTCACCAAAGAGATTTTTTTTTATATATCTCGGAAATTCACGATCACCTAAACCCTTAATAAACTAGTTGTAAGTAGAATTTTGCTTTAAGGTAAGTTGAATGACCTTCCGGATACGTATACATAAATATTTCATTAAGAACGATTTTTAATTGAGATCTTTGAAACATACTTATAATATCTGTAATTGTAAAAATTATATCAATTTGTTTAACACATTTCGTTTTAACCTTTGAATGTTCTGACCATGTTCTGATCATGTTCTGACAATGTATTTTACTTGAGTGTGCACATAAACTCTAATCAGTAGCTACCGGCAAAACAAAACACAGCTTCGGATTCAGATTCTGATTAGAATGGCTTGAAATCGCAACAAATATCTGAACTTTGATAATTTTTATTTATTTAATCGCTTATAGTAGGCCTATAATATTTTGATATGTTGTTTCACACTATGCAATATATTGTTGTACAAAATTTCATCAAAATCGTCAAAAAAATCAGCATTTAATTATAAAGAGATTGCTCGGCCGATTTTTACCAAAAACTGATCAACGCAATTCCCTACCATTATTTTTGGAACAGCATTTCAACTTCTTAAGTCGATTGTGGGCTCAAAACACGGACGGAAAATTTTGCCTTTTTTTGCTAATGACCAAGATATAAAACTTTATTGTTATAGAACAGTGATAATTATTTATCCAATTACCTTTTCCAAATTGTACTCACGTTTGCAAAAATTAACTAACAACAGCAAGTGCATTGCCACTGAGGAATAGTAAATAAACGGATGTACATAAATTTGATTTATACAAACGGAAATCCTTTGTTTTAGTAGGTACGTTTGTTGGCAACCGAACCATTGCGCACAGATAAGATAAGAGCATACTTTTCTTTATTCACCGGTGCGCGCTCAGTTTCTTAAGATCGACTTTTACATCGGGAAAACTTTTCCCGGCGCTCGCGATAACTTTTCTAAACTATTTTTTAATTTGAAAACTCTTTCATATCTGCGACTGGACCGTGAGAGCGTGCGAGAGGGCCGGCGGGCGGGGTGCTCCCCTAGAGATTTCTATTCCAGATCTGCTCGGGTTTATGAAATTAATACGGATTCTTTTTATTGCTCACTTTCCAACTTTGTAGACTAGTCGTTCTGTGATATTGTTAAACTCGACAATATTAATACCGGACAAAAAATATGTACTGGAAGCATTTGTGGAAATGAACTTACTTGTGTAATTTAGATTTTCATGTACAGTTTTGTGAAAACTAGTTTTGAAAATATGTGCATAATAGGTAAGTTAAGCATCACAGTGTGTAGATTAAGAGTTTAATGAAATGCTGAATAAATGAACTAATATTAATATTAAAATTTGCAAAATTGTAATTTATTTACTTTACTTGTAATTTATTTTTATAGAATATAAAAATAGAAAAGAATTTAGTAAAAGATCAGTGAACAAATAAACTAATATTTATATTAGAACGCAAAAAAAAATTTACTTGTTATTCATATTTTAGACGTAGAATATCATTTTTTAAGCTAAGCTAAGCAAAAACATTGAACTAGTTCTAATAGATTTTCACTTTTCGTAGATTAAGTTATAGTTTATAGCAATTAGCAAACATTGACATTTATTTAGAACAAATATTTATTAAATTCATTGAAGATATATTTTTATAAATATTTTTAATCCTTACACTAGGAGAGTTTTCCGCAAGATTGACGCAGCTGCACAAGATAGTGAACAGCCAAGTATTTCTTAAACAAAAAATTTTCAGATTTTCCAATCGTTATCTATAAAAATGTATTTAATAATTGAATTACGCTTATAAAAATCTCAAAATACAATGAAAAAATTGAATCCTAAATATTTGAACTCATAGAATAATAAAACTTCAAGCAACAAGGGGCAACACACTGGATCATATAAAAATATAATTTTTAGAACGAATGTTTTGCAAACTAGATAATTAAGATGGAAAAAATTGAAAATTAATATTATGAAATCTTTGGCAAAAAAACGTAGTCACGTACAATCGTTTTTAAGTAAAACTTTCATTAGAAAGAAAAAAAATTATATTAAAAGCATTTTTCTGAGATACTATATCACAGTAAATATTTTTAATTACTATTGCAAAAACTGTAAAAAAATCTACTAGATAATCATTTAATGTAATGCAAACTATCGCCAATAAACTCTTGATCATTCATATATTTATTTCGCAATTTATTTAAAGAATTCTGATTAAATTTTTCAAACACTCCTAACATAATTCACTAAATGAAGTAGAACTCATGTATTGATTCACATATATTTCGCGCAAATTTTAAGTTTCAACATTCTTGCGCTTCGAATCGTGGAAGTTTATTCAGTATACTATCGAATTTCAAAATCAGATCCGTATTATGACTAGATGTTGAAAATGGTTAATTAATATATACAAAGTTAGATACAAAGTTTTCGTATGCCTAATAGGTTTCATAGGCATACAGAAGGTGCACACACACACATACGCATACATATATACATACACAGATAAATTTTCTGGATACATAATTTATGACTTTCTTGTTCTGAATTAAAATCTTCATTTTTTATAAAGATATTTATCCAATTTTTTGTTTATAATTATTTTTACGATTTAACTATATAGAATGTCCCATTCTTGTACTTGAATGAATTTTTGTTCAGTTTGTAAAGAAAATGAAAAGAATAAAGGAAAGGCATATATAATAAATTTTTTAGTGTCATCGATACAATTTACGCATACCAGACTAGGTATTTTGTATGAGTAGGTCGGGCTTAATACCGGTTGGGCATAATACCGACAAGAACCTCCGCTTATCTCTTACCTCTTTTGGCTACGGAAACCGCCGTTAGGCATTACTTCATGGGGAGAGGATCTAGAATATTAGAATTCCCACTCGTCACAATTAAACTCGTTTTAATTGGTTAGCTTCGTGTTTACAAGTATATGATATATATTTAAATATGTGTTGACAATAACGGTCCTCATTACGTAAAATAATAGTTAATAAATAATAGTTAATAAATGTTCAACTATCCAAACCTAAAGCAAATGCATAGAAGAACTGTGTTCTAAAAATACGTTTATCAATATTTATTCATTACTTACTATATTTTGAACAATCACATTCAAGAGCTTCTGGTAAAGTAAAAAGAGTAGAAATGTATACAACATTTTCAAATATGTGAAGATGTGATTTGCCTCGGGTCCGTACAATGAGTAAATATTTAGTATATCATTTACATTATTTTTGTTACACTGCTTTTCAGCTTCATATAAATTTATTGGAAACATCTTTTCGTTAATAAGAAGTAAATGAAATAAATGATAGTGCACATATATTGTATATCTTGAGGTGTAAGTTTAATGTCTAATATCTATAAATGATGACATAAAATATTATGTCAAAACGGTTAGAAATTACTTGAATTAATTTAAAGATCATTTGATGTATTGCCTTATAATTATTAGAAAAACTAATTCGTAAATATAAATGAATGTATGTCTGTTTGTCTGTCTGTCTGTTTTTGTGTGTAATTGTATTTATTCATTTGGGAAATTGTTAGGTAAACATGTTGTCGGTTATTTTGACTAGAATCGAGTGGTAGGTATTGGCTGCCCCGAAGACTTTTTTTTAACATTTTTTAAATTTTTTTTAGGTCGATTTTTATTTTTAAATTTTTTTAAAAATATGCGTATATAGAAAGAACATATAACCCTAAATTTTCACTTTCAACCTCCTACCACAATCCCTATTTTTGTAAGAATCATTAAAGTAATTATATATGTTTTAATTGATTGGTAATTGAAAAACTAGCAAACTGGCAGACAGGTAAATAGGTGAACAGAAACGTAGACATATGAACGGGTAGATGGTAAGTTGGTAGATAGGTAAATTGGTGGAGGGTGAACTTGAGGATATATAAAATGGTATGTAGAATAACCGATATATAGACAAATATGTAGATAGATTAAGAGGTTGATAGGTATACTGGTGGACTAGACTAAGTGTAGCAAATATGCATTTTTGTTAAAATTTTTAATTGGAAGTAAAATACGACAAAGCGTGTATGGGCACAGCAAGAATATATATATATATATATATATATATATCCTAATTTCATATATTTTTTCCTTATTATTAAGATACCAGTGGCAATAGGTACGTACTCTACTATTTTAAGAAGTAGTAAATAAAAACACTTTGGCCAATCTTTAAGAATCCAGGTCAATTTATGAAAAACATGTTCATAAATAATAAAAGTAATACTTTTCAGCTTTTCTCCAAATTATCAAAGAACGACATATTTACAATTCCAACCTGCTCTGAAAATCCGAAGTATTTCATACGTACATAGCGCAACTCTCGTTCGTGAAGTAATGAAGAAATTGCATACTGTATCGGAATTATGATATTGCTTATTAAAACTCGACGAAAATTATGACAAGCTAAACATTGTGTTTATGCGCACACATAAACACAAATACAAACATACAAATTTACTAAGATATACTTCAGAAATTACAAACACTCAGAAATTCTACTCTCTCTCCATACTCGAACTGGTTGTCGGCAAGGAATGAAATTCCTAAAGATTTTCGCGAAATTAACAAAGTTCAGAAAATTGTTCATGAAAAGCGTCGTTATCGCTTTATAAAATCACAGTCGGTATTAGGGATACAGATTATGTCTGCATGTATGTGCAAATTTCTGGGTGTGAGAAAGGATCGAGTAGGAAAGTGACTACATTTATGAACGTCAATTATAAAATCGACATTACCTTGGTCGTATAAAAACCAATATAAATTTTAGGAAAGAAACTAGTGGGGTGCATGGCATCGCGCTTTAAGGCAAATTGCTGAAACTTCCCGTACCATTTTTTTTTAAAGATTAACACTTTTGGAAAAATTTTACTTTGAAAAAATTAGATTTTTGAGAAACTATAAATTTTTGACAAAAATTTACTTTTTTTGAAAAAAAAGACTTTTTGAAAAAAAATATTTTTTTATTTTGAAATATTTTGGAAATTCTGAATATTTTTTCAATGCAATCGTACTGATTAAACTGCATAGAGACACAATCCATGGGAATGTAGACAAAATTTATACTTATTGTTAAAATCTCTATAAAATATCTGATAATTTGATGTGCATATGTCTAATGTTTATTTTTGACGGCCAAATGGCATATTTATTTACTTTTTTCACTAGATCTCCGAAACTGCTAGACCTGCCTTCATGAAAATTTGATCAGGTCTTCATATTGTCGATACAAGTAAAATGTTTTGTGAATTATTAAAATAGGAGGCTCTGAACAGAGTTACCGTTGTGGCACTTTTCGCCCTGTATCTTCGAAACGACTAGATCTTCCTATGCGAAAAAATAATCAGCACGTCTCCTCATCAACAGAAATCGAATATTTTTTGAATTATTGAAATCGGTTGAAACGTGTTCCCGAAATCGTCGACGACAGTTTTGTATCCGCACACACACACACACACATACATCCATTTTTTCTAAGGTATGCCAAAATGTGCAAAAACCTCTGAAATGTAAAGATATAAAAACAATTTAATTTCAGATTTTTTTGCGATTACTATAACTTATCCTAGGGGAAGTTAATATGCAAACAGAACTAATTTTAGTTAAAAACATAGTAATATCATTAACACAAAACTATTATGAGAATGATATTTTATTAGATCCAATGTATGCATTTTTAAGACATTATTCATTACTATAACGTTGTACTAAAATGAAGTACTATAATTTTATAATTAATATATTATTATTATGTTATCAATTATACTTTCAATATTTCAATATTACCTGTAAAATTAATGTAGTTCGTGAGGGAAGAGTTTGTATAATATAAACCATTCACAATTAGCATAATGTTATCAATCAGTTTCTACTCTATATGATAGTTTATCCTAATGAATTAAGATCAATCCTAATGAATTAATTTCTCATATTTCACAGTAAAATATGAGTTTATAATAAGATACCTAAATTGCGGCCAAACTGAATAAAATAAATAACTTTTGGAAAAAAAGTTTTAAGCTTATAATTAATTTTCAAATACATTATAGACTTGGGAGTACACATAATTTTATAGCAAAAGTAAGTTTTGAGTAAGAAAATACTTATAAAAGTATAAACCCATCAACTTTACTTAGGGTAGTAAGTTATAGTAATCGCAAAAAACGATTTTTTGCATATCTTCACGTTTCAAGTTATTCTGAACATTTTGGCTTATGTTAGAAAAAATGGATGTATGTGTTTGTATTAAAAAATATGTAGTATATATGTATGTTCGGATACAATTTTTTGTCCACGATTGCGAGAGCACGGATCAACCGATTCAAATGATCCAAAAAGCATTCGATTTGTATTAATTAAAAGAAAAATTAATGAGGAGACGTGCTGATTAGTTTTTGACAAAAGCAGGTGCTGCTGTTTCTAAGATAGGGAAAAAAAGTAGAAAAAAAATATTTCATGCTTCGATATTTTGGCTGGCTTAAATAGCTTTATAATGCGCGCACATCGTTTTGAAAAATATACAAAATTCTGAAAAATTTAAAAATTATCAAATATGTTAAAAAAAACTACATTACAGAAATTTGCCTTGAAGCACGATGCCATGCATCACTATTTTAATTATGCATTTCAAAACAAATGTAATATGAAAATTAATGGTTTAATAAAATCATTAAATTAACTCCCATCAGCACATTTATATTACTCCATCCAATTTTATTGAAATTATTTATTACTATAGCAGTATAATAAAATGGGGAACAATGAATTTATAATTATAAAATAATTATTATTGCATCGTATATTTTATTTTCATACTTATTCGATCATAAAATCATCAAATGTTAATTTGCCTGTCAGTTTGTAGATGGATAATAATTTATCCTAATTAGTTAAGCTCAATGTATTTATGATTTGCTATAAATGAAATTGGATCGTGAAGTTAAAAAATCGTATTCAAAATTAAATCATTTTAAGATACTAAAGTATTGGGTAATCATAAAATGCTTATTATAGTCCAAATCATTTTTTTCCATATTAACACTTTCATGTAAGAAGTGTTTTCACTTAGAGATTGTTATTTCAAGTACACCTGTATAAATTGAAAATTTCTGGTTTCACAATAAGATAATACCAAGTATGAGACAAAATCTTAATAAAGAATGTACTTACTTAATATTATATACAAATTCAAATTTCAATTTGAGTTTGGCTTGCAGATGGATCCGTGGATGAACAGAAAATTGTGCATAATGACTACAAATAATTATTAAATTCCTAACAACTTGCAACAAATACAAAAATATATATCAGTTATAATCAGAACCATGTAATGGTCAATTTCTATTACTTCATCTACTGATCACTTAATCAGAAAAAAATCTCTAAAAAAGTAAGAATGAGAATATACTGTAACTAAGTGTAACACATTTTATTACAATAATAACAAAGATATTTTAAACAAAGTACTCTTGTATGAAGCAATAAGGCTCAAATAAAGCCTAACTCTAATTAAACATTTCTCACAACAAAATAAACTTATAGTTAAAACTTCCAACTAAACAAAAAACGTATTATTTAAAGTAAACATGATTATTCAAAATGCTACAGTAATTTTTTAAAATTATGAATGAATATATCGTATGAATTTGTCTAACGGAACTACTACAAGTTAGCATTCATGTAGAGTAATTAAACTTTTAATTCTTTTATTTGTTTATTCTATTTTTTTAAAAAAAGTATTATGTTGTATTATAAACCTGTATCAAAATATAAATCATGTTTATATATACACAATTAACAAATATTGTGGTATTTATAGAACTGTTTAAATTTATAAAACGCACAGCATTAATAATGTCATTAAAAACAGCATAAATAATCAAATACACGTCGAACAGAATCTCTTCGATTGCAATTAGTTTCAAAATTATAAATAATAATTTCGAACATAACAATACTTCATTTGCGCCATTTAAATTTAAAATTTAATATTTAAATGCATAATACAACCGTAGCGTCGCAATGAAAATATATTGCATAGCTTATTAACATATTTTGCTCGTAGTTCGTACTTGGTATAAGTTCGACAATGTAATTTTAGTTAGCAGCCTTAGTGCAAATTCGTGTATTCGCAGATTATCATTAACTTCTTCAAACTTTAAATGGCAGTAGTCTATAAAGTGATATGAAAAGCGAAGAAGTATTCAGAAAAAAAAAACTTAAAAGAGCAAGTTCGGGGAATTTTATGTCGTCGGTAATAAATGCTTTCCGCAATATCGCAATTGGTTATTGCTCTTATTCAAGTTTATTTGTTGTCGGGAAATAGTTATATGAATGGTGGTCTATTTGTCATGTAAATAACTAAAATTATATATATATATATATATATATATATATATTATATAAATTTCTTCTAGAATAATGTATGTGAAGATACTCCTCCTAAACGATTATTAGAATTTTGATAAATCTTTTTGAAGTTTGTTAAAGAAAAATTCTAAGACTTAAATGATTATAAAAATATAGTAATATTGTAGAAATAAATGAAAAAATTGCTGGCATTGTTTGACATTGAAAACATTTTGACAGAACTGTCACTTGCCAGAAGTGTCATTTCACTTGAAATTTGAATTTAGGTGCCTAGACATTATTAGAATATAATATATTCATGGTTATGAATAAGAAAAATATAATGCCTACATTATTATTGCCGAAATGCAGCTGAGATTAAACTAATCCAGCTAAGCACGAAATTGAACTAATAGAAGATAACAGTATATGTTTGGCAGATGCAGTTATATAATTTAGTTTGACAGCTTATTTTTTTAACTCATGCATGTCATACTCTGCCTT
Organism: Ctenocephalides felis; assembly: GCF_003426905.1. Taxonomy (NCBI): domain Eukaryota; kingdom Metazoa; phylum Arthropoda; class Insecta; order Siphonaptera; family Pulicidae; genus Ctenocephalides; species Ctenocephalides felis. The sequence goes on from NW_020537646.1 coordinate 33,365,141, forward strand.
TCTCTACTAAATTTTTTCAAAATTCTAAAAAATAACAATTTATTAAAAAAAATTCATTCATTTGTTTGGCATTGGATATGTAATACGAGTATTTATTTAGTTGATCAGAGATTGAATAGTGCACATATGAACGGAATTTGATATATTAATTCACTTAAAATACGAATTTAAGTAATAATGTATAATAAGTTATTAGTAAAAAATGCAATTAAAAAGATGTTATAAAAAGCAAATGAAATATGGTACGAGATTGTAAAAATTATAGGCAACATTATTGAAGCAATTATTTTGGGTGGAAAAAACGAAGGTAATATTGTACTTTTATCGCGTATACTAGAATTCTTTCTGAATCGAATTCTTTCTGAATTTGTTGTACTGTTTGAAAGACTGCAATTTTCAAAACGTGTATCATATGTTAAGACCATAATTGAATCACAAAGGCTCATTACATAGGATATTATAAAGTTTAGGTTGGGGTATTAAAAATTGTTGGATTTTTTAAATTGTAGACGTGGGTACAGGACAACGTCCGTCGGGTCATCCAGTACATATATATATGTATATGTATATATATATATATATATATATATATATATATATATATATATATATATATATATATATATATATATATATATATATATATATATATACATATATATATGTACTATGTATATATATTATTACATATATGTATTATGTATATATATATATATATATATATATACATAAATATACATATATATACATACTTTTAATTTTTTGTCAAATTCATAGTTTCTCAAAAATCTAATTTTTTCGAAGCAATTTTTTTTCAAACATGTTAATCGTTTTTAAAATAATAATAATATTTGGTACGGGAAGTTCCAGCCATTTGCCTTAAGGCTAGATGCCTTGCGCCCCACTAGTTACTTAAATTTATTTGGCAATAATTTGCAATTAAGTTTGGGTATAAGTAACGGCGATTTCACTAGTATAACTAATTTAGTAACTGTAAAATATTAAAAAAGTATTTTGTATCCTTAAATTGTTGTTCTCATTTTTCAAAAGCAACCAGAACTTAACTGTTCTAAGAGTTATTGTGATAAAACTGCTTCTCAATAACGTACCTTTTTAGTAAGATAATATCGAGTTTTCTATACTTGATACATTTTTATTCCCTGAATCTATTTGAAGCTCTTCCGTATTTCTATTATAAGAGCTTTGATCTTGCAACCGAAGGTATCAAAACATCTTTATGATGTATGATTTGGACAGCCAGATATCAAACAGTAATGATACAGGTACTCAACATAACTGAGTAATAATAAGGATATGTCAAATCAAGGTAGACTATTAATTGCACCATCTTCGGAAATTCTACAAAATTAGGAAGTATCCATCAAAGCTCTTACAATAAAAAACGAGAACGCAGAAAGAACTTTTTGTCCAATACAATTAATATATTTTAAATTTGATGCAGAAATACCAAGAATTCTATGTATTTACTATTTTACATCTCTATCTTTAGAATTTCTGTAACACTGAATAATTTTTTTTATTGATTTAGCAATGCCCGACTCGGGCTATAGTGGAATTCGATGTCACTACTGTATTTGTAAACCTAATTTTATTATCAATTCTCAATTCAATAATTTACCTAACAGATATTTCAACATTAACGGCACGTAGCATAATATTTAGAATCATATCAGTGCCTCTAAAACGTTACCATTTTACTTGAAGCACAAAACCATATCTTTCCTCAATAAATTTTTTTTATTGTCAATAAATCATAAAGTCAAATTTTAATATCTTTGCAGAAATCGCTTACCCAGTAATCTAGGTCACAGTGTGTGTGTTATTTTTTGGAAAGCAAACCGCCGTGGAGGAGGATGTTAGACAGCAAAAGGGGTTGGAAAAGTGTTTGGCGAATACGAGAAAGGGCGAAGGAAAAATGGGAAACTCTTTTCTTGTGCTCCAGTGCGAGAATTATGTGTCAGAGGTCGCGGGTCGCTATCGATAACTGTACGCAAGCACCGTCGGCATACGAGGCTCGACTCTGGTACCGAAAACAGTTTCTTAATGTGTTCGAATGTAGTAACAAAATATTAGGTGAAGTAAAAAGAAATATATTATTTTTGCATAATTTTTTTTAAAAACAGTTAGAATGATCCGAATTAGGTCAATTATGCACCGTTTTGTTCGATAATCCCATAGGGTAAGTTATAGTAATGGCAATAAAATCGAAAATGATTTTTTTTATATATTTTTACATTTCGAAGGTTTCTGAACATTTTGGCATTCCTTAGAAAAAATGTATGTATGTGTGTGTGCGCGCGAATACAAATTTTCATCGAGTATTTCGAAAACACGAATCTACCGGTTTGAATTTTTCAAAAAACATTCGATTTGCATTGATTAGTAGACGCGCTGATTAGTTTTTCGCAAAGGCAGATCTAGCCGTTTCGAAGATACGGGGCAAAAAGAGCCAGAAATGGTAATTCAGTTTTTGAGAGAACTGGGCTTGAATAAAAAAAACATTTCATTTGCTTTTGCATTGAAGTAACTTTTAATTTTTTTCGAATGCAGGTCTAATGGTATCAGAGATAAAGATAAAGTGAAAAAAATCCTATTTAGCGGTCAAAAATGATTATTTGACATGTGCACTTAAAATTATTAGATCTTTTAGAGGTAGTTTAAGTATGAATTTGGTTTAGTTTCCATGGGTTTCGTACCAACGCCTGCGATGCGGCGCTTCGATATTTCTTCTGTAAAATACGCAACACAATTGCTTTGAAAAAAGTTCAAAATTTTCAGAATGAAAAAAAAAATTAAATGTAAAAAAAAACATTCTAATTTTTCAAATTTTTTTTTCAAAAATTTCAAAACTATAAAAAAATCTTTTTTTTTCAAAGTTTTCAAAAGAATTTAAAGGTTTAAAAAAAAAAATATTTTCGGTACCGGAAGTTTCTGCAATTTGCCTTAAGGCATTATGCCATGCACCACTAGTTTGTTGTCTTTTGGCAAACAACCGAAACAGTCGATTTCTGCAAGCCTCTCTCCAAGTAAATAGTTCACCTGCAAAACCGAACAGGAACAGATGGTAATCCCTTGGTGTCACGTCCAAACTATAAAATGAATGCTTAGAAATCTCCTAATCAAGCTCCTGGAGCTTCTGAAATGACTATCCATGTGTGTGGCCTGGCATTGTCTTGATATGACACAATTCCTCTCCTATTGACCAAAGCTAGCCACTGCTGGGCAATTGATTCTCTCAGAGGGTTCAATTATTGACCGTACAGTTCCGAGTTAAAAGTTTTACTATAGAAGATCAGGTCGCAGTAGATACTTGGCAGTCTCAACAAATCCCAATTCTGGCTTTGCCACCATTTCTGACAACTCAATGCGATTCTATCAGGACAATTTTTGCTTTACTTTGTCCTAAATGATCCACTTTTCAATCAGACACTAACCGCTTCAAAAATGGGGCGAGTTTCTTGCAATTCAGCAGCGATTCGCAGATGGAATTTTGGTTCAGAAGGATTTTGTGTGGTATCCATTCGTATCCCATTTAAATAGTGCCAAATAATTTTTTGTGAAATCTTTAGCTCTTGGGCCATCGAAATCGACTTCCATGACCGTTGGACTCACGATTTTGACAATATTTTTGACAATTGGCTATTCAGTGCGGGTGCGTTTTTGACATCAAAATTACCCGAATAAATCGACAAAATAAAAATTGCGCATAATTAGCTGTTACAATATCAGGACCATCAACACTATTTTGAGCCGCAGACTTGCGTTTTTGCCTTTATCGAAGGGTTTCGCCTAATATTAAATCTAATAACAAGGTAATAAATAATCATGTTTAGCACTCGGAACAGAAAATGTACGAAAGTTTTTATTTATAATTACAACATTTTACACCTGATTATATGTTAATCACAAATCAAGGATTCGACCAGACTTGATAACAATAATTGAAATCTCTTGAAATGCTTTCGAACATTTACACTTTTCTTAAACTTCAGGTTTATTCTCTAGTTAATAATTTGAGTAAATCCGGTTTGTAAATCGCAATTCAATTTGCCAAATTTTTAAAAAAATATGTATGTATCTAAATTTATCTTTACTCAAAATCGATATTTTCTCAAAAACCGGGTGCACATGTTTCAAACATTTAAAAACCGTTTCATAAAAGTTGATGTGTACTTTTTTCCCAGATAACTGGTAAAAAAAACAAAGTTATTGCTAATCAAAAAAGTGGCACAACCGTACCCTGTCACTCCTACATAATAAATATTTGTGGGACTTTCAATAATGCTAATTATGACTAACAAAATGTTTTGCCTATTTTGTGCATTACAACTATTTAATATTATCAACAGAATAGTCTATCCACCACTTCTTTAGATATAAACGTCATTTTTTATACCCAAAATGGTTACGACAAAAAGTGATTTTAAGAGTATGTCACCTTTACATATTTTCAATATCGTCCTTGTTAAATGACATCGAAAAGATCATTCGTTATCGTTAGATATTTTTATTTTTTTAGAAAAATAAGTGTTTCTAAAAGCGAACCATCTAAATACATTTTAGCCAACATAAATTTATTAGATTACTACTAATCTCTTTTGTATACAAAATATGTTTTCCCTAAACAAAGGTGTTATTTACCCAATATCAGTAGTAGCAAGAGGTTCCTTTGAGAAACACCAGAATGAGTTCTAGACACATAAAAGTCTATGCGATACTTGGAGTGGCTCTTGAGTTTGTGATATAGTGTAATGGCTAGACCAAATTGAATGAAATACACAGACCGCACATATTACAAGAGACTTTATAAAAATACATCTCTTCTTTATTACATCCGCAATCCTTCGGGAGATTTATATCGGATCTGTTTAAATTATTGTTGGACATGATTATAATATAAATATATTGCTTGTACCCGGCGAAACACGGTGGGAATTTGTGGTCTTGTTCATTTTCAGCATTATGACTCAAAATTAATTGAGAAAAGCTTATCTATTTTGATACTGATTGATAAAAAACATTTTTTAAATAAATAACATTAATATAAATCAAACAAAGTTGTTTTGATATATCAGATTTACAATCAATCAATAACTAGTCGTGTATGGCATCGTGCATTAAGGCAAATTGCTAAAACTCTCTGTACCTTAATGAAATATTCGAGGAATATTATTTTTTTTTCAAATAGATTATTATGAATAATCTAACTTCTATTATTCGTATTTCTTAAAAAATGAATAAACACAACTTAATCAATCGGGTTAAAATGAAGAAGAATTATATAAACTGAATTGCAAACTTATTTATTTGAAGTAAATAAGTGATGTTTAGAACTTTAACTAGGATCAGAATTGAAATCCAAATTATTTTTTAATATTAAAAAAAATACTAAGAAAAATCTTTCCCCAAAAGCAATTGTTTTGTGAACATAAGCAGATTTTTTTTAAATCTACTATTTTTTGCACATTTAGCTTCATATCTCCAAAACAACTAGACCTGCCTTTGCCAAAATCTAATCACTACTTCTCCCCATCTTTACGAATCGAATGTTTTTTGAACCATTCAAATCAGTTGATCTGTTCTCTCAAAAACCGACATTTTTAGCACTTTTTTCTCCATATCTCCGAAGCCGTTGGACCTGTCTTTGTCAAAAACTAATCAGCGCGTCTCCTCATCAATAGGAATCGAATGTCTTTTGAACCATTCAAATCGGATAATCCGTACGCCCGACATGGTTGACAAAAAATTGTTTCCACACATATATATACATCAATTTTTTTCTAAGGTATGCCAAAATATTCAGAAACCTTCAAAACGTCGAGAAATGCAAAAATTTTCATCTTCGATTTACGGCCCATTACTATAATTTACCCTACGGGAAGTTAATAATAATAATAATTACACAGGTCCACAAAAAATTTATCTGCCAGGATTTTAATCTAATTATAAATAAAGTTTAGAGTTTTTTTTATTAGTCGTAATTCTGTTAATTTACCAGTTGGCTGGAAGAAAACTAAATTGAACATGTGTCTACGTAAAAATATTGAAATACTGTCCTTAAATAAAACCGATTACTTGTAAAATCTAATTATACAAAAAAAGGCGAGTGTCACAACCGTCCCTGGCACAACCGTACCCAGCCTTCTTTACGGTATCCAGACATTTCTTTAAATTAATAAATGTATTATTTTAGACTAGTTGAATTTTTTGCGATTTACGATTTATTATGTTTGCTGAATATTGGGTACAAGTTTCCAGTAAAAAATAAACCTTTTATAAATGAAACAAAATCAGATACATCTATATCTACTTGTTCTCACCTTAGGCTGCATAGATGTCAACAATTCTTCGCAAAATTGCACAGAGTCAGATTTTTTACACACACGCACTTTGTTTTACGCGAAATTATGCAAAATTGATTTAAATAGCACTTTTGTTTTAATAATTAATTAACTTACGCGAATTTTATTACCTACTACATACACTCACTTATTTTTTAAAAAGTTTTTTTTATTAGGCTGAAAATAATTTATGGATTAGTGAAGGGTGCGGTCACAATTTTGTCCACACTAAAAAATATAAATGAATAATGATTATATAATTAGATAATTATATAATTCTTCGACAAATTCCTAACTATAATCTAGTTTGCGGTACAACCTATCTATGGGACAAAATTATCGCGTTACACTCGATATTACTACAATTTATTGGTAACTTTGCAAAACATCTGATAGAGTCATTGTGTTTTAATATACTATATCTTTTAAATGAATTCTTATAATATGATTATTTCTCCTTTAAAATTATGATATTTATCTTTTAAAATGTATTATCATTTGCTTGTTTACCAATAAATTGACTAATTACCCAATAAATTAGTGTAATGGTTTGTCATCGAAGAGGTTTCACAAAATCTTTTGAAACTGGTGTATTTGTACGGAATTATGTCTATTGAAAATTGCTTTAATTACCCAATTAGTAAAAAATACTGAATAATAATAATAGTAAAAAAACGACAATATTTGATTAAAAAATGATAGAATTAAAAAAAATCAACAGAATTCGAAAAATATCTATAAACATCAAAAAAAAAAAGCTTAGAAAATTTTGATAAAAATGTGTTTTTGTGAATCCACAACGAGGCATGTGACCGTATCCTTAAGAATCATGCCTAGGAATGAAAAAGCACTGACCTTTCATTAAAATCACCGATTCTTCTGGAACATCCCGATTACCAATTTGTTGTCTAAAAAACAGAGAGAAAATTACAATATACTGTATAATAATATTTATGCTGAAAAAAGTTTGAGCATTACCTCGTGATTTCCAGAAGAGAGCTGATCAGGAACCAGGAACCGGATCCCGGAACAAAACACTATCACTACACTAAAATACTATAAAGACCTTTTTAAAACACTACACAAACACTAAAAAAACGATAAACAAAAGCGGATTAAAAAACTAAAAAAAAAAAAAACGATCAGGCAAATCATTTGATCACAAGCGAATATTTGTCTCTCTAAAAATACTATTCATCACTAATAAAATTTGGATAGATTTTTATAATAATGTATTTTTTTCATCAATAAGAACTCGATATTCTTGTTAACCAGCGTTAAAATACATAACGACCAATTTTTTCTTAGGCATCTCCACTTTTGGTTGGTCCTTGTAAATCCTGCTATCTTTGGGCTGGTTAAATGAATAAATTCCAGTCTGGTGTTAAAGTTTTCCAACCGACACTTGGAAACTGACCAGGAATAACGTGATCCAAACATTTTTGTTTAATTTTATCAAGAGATTATATCAAAATCATCTTCTGGTAATAACATCTAAGAATAGATAGACAATCATGATAAAGTCAACAGTAAGATCAACTAAAGGATCCGAATTTTCATATAAATCCATCTTTTGGTTTGAAATTTCGAACATCTGGTAAAATGTCAACCACAAGTATTAAATTTAATAGGTAAAATGTCAATTGCTAGAGATTTAGTTATTGGTAAAGTCTTTGTGGTCAAACTTATTTGCGAAATTTTGCACAAACGAAACACTTTTCTAGTCCACAAACCAATCCAAAAAGACCAATTATATGCATTCAACAATCACCACTTTACTTTATGTCCTATTACTTCTTAAATGCCACTTGTTTTAGATTGTACCTTAAACATCCTTGAATATTGTGTCATAATATTTATAGTTGACTTCTTGTTCTACTAAGTCCTTTACCTAGTTCATGGAATGCTTGTTTTCGAAGAACCTCTGCTCTCAGAACTGGATTTTTGCTAGAAATAAATAAATTAATTAAAAAATGCATTTTATCAAATATATTAATTATATATATATATATATATATAAATAAATATATATATAAATATATATATATAAATCTATCTTTGTCGAAACTTTTGAAATTCGCAAAGAAAACTCTTAATGCTATAAAAAATGCCCATTGGCATATGACAAATGAAACCAATACCTATTTTACATTCAAAAATATCTTTTCAAAAATCTTTCCAAAAAATTACTAAAATTACCTTTCAAAATAAGCCCGGGAACTAAGTGTTTTGCAATAGTGACATCATTTAACTATAATTGTTAATTTCCTGTAGGGTAAGTTATAGTAATAGCAAAAAAATCAAAAATTAAAATTTTTACATATCTTTACGTTTCAGATGTTTCTGAATATTTTGGCATCCCTTAGAAAAAATGGATGTATGTGTGTGCGGAAACAAATTTTCGTCGACGATTTCGGGAACACGGATGAAGCGATTTGAATAATTCAAAAAGCATTCGATTCGTATTGATAAGGAGACGTGCTGATTAGTTTTTGGCGAAAGCAGGTCTATCCGTTCCGAAGATATGGGGCAAAAAGTGCCAAAAACGGTAACTCAGTTTTTAAGGGAACGAAGCGTGCGATTTGAATAATTCAAAAAACATTTTACTTGTATGAAAAACTGATCAAATTTTCATGAAGGCAGGTCTAGCGGTTTCGGAGATCTAGTGAAAAAAGTGAAAAAAATGCCACCTGGCGGTCAATGGTCATTAGGCATATTGCACATCAAATTGTCAAATATTTTAGACATTTTAACAATAAGTATAAATTTTGTTTACATTCCTATGGGTTCCGTCCAATATTCATCAGTTAGACGGCAATGCGGCGCTTACGCGCTTCGATATTTCGTCTATGCAGTATGATAGCTTTGAAAAAAAGTTCAGAATTTCTAAAATATTTCAAAATACACTTGTCTTCAAAAAGTCTTTTTTTAAAAAAAAGGAAATTTTTTTAGAAATTTATAGTTTCTCAAAAATCTAATTTTTCAGAGTATTTTTTTTCAAAAATGTTAATATTTAAAAAAAAAAAATTTGGTACGGGAAGTTACAGCAATTTGCCTTAAGGCACGATGCCATGCATTCCACTAGCTTATTCATGATTTATCGAATTCATAGATATCATAAAAATTTAATATAATTAGAAATTACAACATATTCGACATTATTTTTGTTATGATACTGACTATGAAATATACGTACATTACATATACTTTATAAAGAACTACAACTACCTACTATCTACTACTACTAGCTTACTTACTTTGTCTTAATATCGTATCATTTTGATTTCATGCAGAAACAAGTTTGATTTTAATTAAAAAACAACCATTAAAATAATCCTTTCAAAATAATTCTATATACTTTTTCCACAATTGTTTTCAATATATTAACTTTTCTATGCGAGTCGATTCAGAAGGTTGCGCAAGAATGAGCACGTCTTCAGCATGCACCTGATGCAGATACATTAGCACGAATCTGATTGGACGATTAACACTAGGTGGAAGAGTCTATTATTTATGATAAGGGGAGGCCATATATATTTACCTAGAAAAATTGTATGAATTTGACAATTATTCTGACCTTTGTACCATACTTGAAGGAACGTTCGAAGCCGATGGACGAAACCAATATTTGCACTTCAGGGGAGGCCATATCAAAATATTTTAAATTTATATGAAGAAATTGGGTGAATTTTATAATTATTCAAATTTTTGTAACTTGGAATTGCAAGTAGGACAAAACCATTATTTGCACATAAGAGGAGGTCTTATCAAAATATTTAAAATATCCAAACACAAAAAATAAATTGCAATTTATATTTATTTAATCTTTTATAATAAATTTAAGACAAAAGGACCAAACAAATATTCAAACTTAAGGGGTGTTTTTGTTATAAAAGACAACATTTAAAATGCAAAATTACTTGAAATTTATAATTGTTCTAATTATGATTATAGTATAGACTTATATCATAATTATGGTATATTAATAATTAATATGTTAGATATTATATTAAAACAAGTGGTGTATGGCATCGTACCTCAAGGCAAATTGCTGGAACTTCACGTACTGTTATGAAGTATTTGAGGAATATTAAATGTTTTCCAATAGATTATTATAAATATTGCAATCTGTATATATTTACAGAAAAGTGAGTATAACTCAACAAGTAAGTAAAATTTAATCAATCGAATTTAACATGAAGGGCATTGTCTAATATTTATAAGAATTATATAAACTGAATTGCAAAGTTAAAATTAATTATTTGAAATGTATAACTGAGCTTTAAAAATTTATCTAGAATTGAAATTGAAATTCAAAATATTTTCGATATACAAAAAATTTTTTTTTACAAATTAAAAAAAAAATTGGTCAACGCAAGACCATTTAAATTGAATACTCCGTTTCCTCAAAAACTTTATTTCTATTTTCTGCACTCTTTGCTATGAATCTTCGAAAAAGCTGGACCTGCCTTTGCCAAAAACTAATCTGCACATCTTCTTATCAATAGGAATCAAATGCTTTTTGAATTATTGAAATCGGTTGATTCGTGCACCCGAAAACGTGGACAAAAAAATGCCGACACACAAAACACACACACGCATCCATTTTTCTGAGGTATGCCAAAATGTTCAGAAACCTTCGAAACATGAAGATATAAAATAGAATATTTTAGATTTTTGGCGCATTACTATAACTTATCCTGAGCATATACTTATAATAGTTTAACTAGATGTAAGTGGCATTTTGCCTTAGAGGAAGTTCGATTAACTTTCCGACAAGTGTAAATAATCCAGTTAATCAATAACAAATTATTATATTAATTTATGAGTTGCTGTTAAATTGAAATTATTGCAGATTATTCTATTCTGTAAAAAGTTTCCAAATATGTTAGTTATTTTTGACAAATGGTTTAAATATTACACATAATTGAAATCGCGTCTGATAAATACATGTAAAATATGTTAAAATGGAAAAATATCAAGGAAAAGGGATTACGTTCCATCATGGAAAAACCCGTAGTCTTTTGCACTATATTAATTATTAGTTTTCGTTAATTATTTTTTTATTATTATCTTTTCTTTAACACCAAATAATATAAAAAAAGTATTCAGTGTCATCACTCATATAAGAATCTTTAAAGGTTAAGACATACTTGGTCACCGAAACGTATACCAACAAATTCTAAACTAGTGGGGTGTGATACCGTGCCTTAGGCAAATTGCTGGAACTTCCTGTAGCTTAATGAAAATTTCGAGAAATATTAATGTTTTCAAATACATTATTAAATCAAATAATGTTACTTTTATTATTCTTATTTTATAAAACGTAAATATACAAAATATAATCAATCGGATTAAAAATGAAGAACATTGTCAATATTTCTATTTACTTGAAGTATGTAAGTGATGTTCACAACTTTAGCTAGAGTTAGAATTAAAATCCGAATTACATTCCGATATACAAAAAAAAGATTTTTTTTGAAAATTAAAAAATAAATTGAACAAAAAAAATCTTGTCTCAAAAGCAATCGTTTTGCCAACACAATGAACGCTTTTTATATCATTTAAATCGGATGCTTAGTTCTCTCAAAAAGTGTCATTTTTTGCATAGTTAGCTTTATATATCCTAAACGGCCTCTGCCAAAATCTAATCATCACTCTCCCCATGATTACAAATCGAATGTTATTTCGATCATTCAAATCCGTTGATCCGCTCTCATAAAAACTGACATTTTTAGCACTTTTTGCTCCATATTTCCGAAGCTGCTGGGCCTGTCTTCGTTAAAAACTAATCGGCATGTCTCCTCATCAATAGAAATCAAATTCTCATTTTTTATTTTTGGCCCATTACTGTAACTTTCCCTACGGGAAGTTAATAGCATGTTTTCTTAAAAAAATTGAAAAAAATGTAAAGAAATCTAGTTGGTAAACATAAGCTAATGAAACTTAGTTTAAAAATATATTATTAAATGTATGTATATATAACTGAAATTTAAACATAGTACCGAAACGTTTATTTTTTACCAATTGTCAACTTTTTGAATAATAAATATTTTTATATAGATTATTATAAATACTGTTAGTTTTTTCATTCATATTCTATAGTAAAATATAAGAGCTTATAAATTAGACGACGAACGGTATTGCACATTATAATTTTTGGTTTAGAACTCAAAGAAAGTAAGCAAAATTTGTAATTGTTAGTAAAATCTATCAAAAGTATCTGATAATTTGATGTGTCGATCATTTTTCTAACCAAATGTCAGCTTTTGGATCTTTTTTATTTTTATGTCCAAAATCGCTGAACTTTAGCAAACCTTTCCAAAAAAATAATTTTTCATACCATCAACACAAATAAAATGTTTTTTGGATCATGCTCAGTTTGCTCAAACATAGAATTACCCATTTTTCACCTTCTCTTTGAAGTGGAAGTACTTGATTTTGCCCAAACCTAATTTTTGAATCATTTAAATCATTTTAGATTATTTGCGATTACTACAACTTGCCCCACAAGCAGTTAATATTAGATGAAGCAAAAATAAATCTATTATTTTTGCAATAGTTGGCATTAATTATTCATCTACTAAACAGCAGATCTACTAAAAGTCGTTAGATGATAGAGTGCTAGAAAACGTTTGCAATTGTTTTGTGAATGAGTGAGTTTTGTTTGACCAATTGTAAAAAATACCGACCAAATCATGAGGTTCAACAGTCATGTAAGTCTTTTTGAATTGGCCAAAGATTACACAAAAAACGGTTTAGCACCAATGAGGCTGGAAGCAAAAAGAAGTTCCATATATGGGTGCGCATCATGAAAACCTACTGGACCGAATTTTAATCAGTGAATTGCTGCTGAATCGCTAGAAAATCGACCAATTTTAGAAAGCGGTTTGTGACTGGTGATGAATTTCCTTCAGTCGCCAATTATAGGATTGGAATTTTATGAAATTGGCATAAAATTATTTACTATGAGCTTATCTCCTCATGTTCGCAGTTTCCACTTGGCACCAAGCAATTACCATCCTGTTCCTGACCATGGCGAACAATTGATGAAAAATTTACCTAAATAGAGGCTTGTGAAAATCGACTATCTCAATTTTTGCCAATTGGGACGAGGGTTTCTATGAAAGAGGCATAGTGATATTACCATCAAAATGGTAACAAGTTATCGAACAAAACTGCGCAAGATTGATCTATATCAGACAATTCTAACTGTTGGAATAAAAGCCATCAATTTCATTGCAAAACAAAGTATTTCTTTTTACTTCGCCAATTATAATATAATTATGAATGTAAAACATAACCAGAAACATCTCGATCGGATTGGTGAAATTTATCGTAAAATAGAACAATAACATCAAATACAAACAAAACTATTTGACAAATACGATAGTAGAACATATAAATCTTTTCGAATAACTATTTATGATTTGAATTTCAATTAAACTGCATGTATTCGTAAACATGCCGATAATTCATCCAAGAATTTCTCCTCTGAATTGGAATTGAGCAAATTAGCTGAACACGTTCCGCTGTAGATTATTGAGAGCTATAGCTCTACGCCAGGAACTAACAAGTCAATAAATCGGTAGAGGGAGCCGATTGCACACATCAAACGTTTCGTTCAATTAACGACTCGACCTCCTCAGGATTGTGAGGTAAGTCGCATACCGGTGAATCAGGACACACGTGTGCATTTAAACATAATTGATAAATATATACTGGTGGACATCGATTCATATATATATATATATATATATATATATATATATATATACATATATATACGAGTATATATATATATATATAGTTATTTATGATTTACTGTAAGACTGGGTACGGTTGTGCCTGGTTTCGGTAGTAAGAAGCAACATAAAAGCTGAACTATAATGATTTTTAGATAGGGTTCAAAGGTCCAAATAAACTATTTTGGTGTTTATACTTTTTGTTTTCAACGCATTTTTATATCTGTCTCTACTGACCCCAATCGCTGTCACAACCGTCCTTCGGATGTGGATGGTTGTGCTACTGTGCTACTTGTCTTTTTTTGTGTGATTTGATTTAGGACAGTTCAGTATTTCCACGTAGACAAATGTTCAAATTACCATTTAATTTACTTTTCTCCTATAATTGGTAATTGGTGACTTAATGAAATTATGGCTGATCAAGAAAAAGTGGCACAACCGTACCCAGTCTTTCCTATTCATTACTGTATATTATATATGAAGGAACTAAGGGCTGTTAGTACAAGCGCCTGTTACAAGTGTTATTAGTATCATACGTTTTTCAATAAGATCTTAGACAATTTTTTTATCGTTTCAACAGCAATCAGAACTCCTACTTTACATGTTTTATAAGCTGTTTGTTGATGACTTATGACCTAACGTATTTTCTGAGAGGCAACCCATCGGTTCACCATTCTTTTATCTGTAGGGTTTATATTAGCTATTACGTCTAGTTATATGATTGAATGATGCAGCTATATCCACAAAGGACGATTTCCACTTAAAACTAGTGGGGTGTATGGCATCGTGCCTTAAGGCAAATTGCTGGCACTTTCCGTACCGTAAAAAAATGATCGAGGAATATTAAATGTTTTAAAATAGATTATTATAATTATTGTAACAATGTCGAATATTTATAATAATTATATAAACTAAAATGGAAAGTTGAAATTATTTGTTTAAAGTATATTAGAACAGAATTAAAATAAAAATCTGAATTATTTTCGATATACAAAAAAAATTTTTTTGAGAAAAAAATTAAAAAAACTTTTTTTGATGCAAATTTTTTTTCCCAAAATCAATTATTGTGTCAAATCAAGCAGAAAGTATTTGGAATCACTCAAATCGGACGCTTAGTTCTCCCAAAAACTGCCATTTTTTGCACATTGAGCTCTGTATCTCTAAAACCGCTGGACCTGCCTTTGCTAAAAGCTAATCACTCCTTCTCCCCGTCATTACGAACTGAATGTTTTTGGGATCATTCAAATCGGATGCTCCAAACTCTCAAAAAATCGATTTCTATTTTCTGCACTCTTTGCTCCGTATCTCCTAATCGGCTG
Organism: Ctenocephalides felis; assembly: GCF_003426905.1. Lineage (NCBI taxonomy): Eukaryota > Metazoa > Arthropoda > Insecta > Siphonaptera > Pulicidae > Ctenocephalides > Ctenocephalides felis. The sequence continues at coordinate 33,380,567 of NW_020537646.1, forward strand.
GACCAGTCTTTGCCAAAAACTAATCAGCACATCTCCCTATCAATAGAAATCGAATGTTTATTGAACCATTCAAATCGGTTGATCCGTGCGCCCGAAAACGTGGACGAAAAATTGTATCCATACATACATACACACTCACACACACACATCATTTTTTCTGAGGTATGCCAAAATGTTCAGAAACCTTCAAAACGTCGAGAAATGTAAAAAATTTTAATTTCGATTTTCGGCCCATTATAATAATTTACCCTACGGGAAGTTAATTATATATCTTAGACAATAATATTTTTTTTTGTGTTGATTAGACATATAAACCGCCCTGAATAATATTGTCATAGCTACTGTCCCACAATCCAATGCAATAAACACAACTGGTCCATCATTTTTGACAAGTAGTATGAAATTGATTTATTATAAAATTTCGATTTGCGTTATTATTATCCGTTAATTTCAACTTATAAATATTTTAATTAGTCGCGAATTTATTAATCTGATTCAAGTGAAAAATATTGAATAAAATATAAAATTTGTACAATGTGAGCATATGTAAATTGTGTTACAGGAGGCACTTTATCTTTTATTTGTATGTATTGTGATAATAAATATAAAAATAATAAAAATTTATATTATAGGTGACATTAGATATTTTATTTGTATTAATAATAGTTTGCGTTGTTTTATGATGTATTACTTACAAACAAGTCAATTTGCTTAACAATAAATAAAGAGTAAATTATCAGAGATATTTTGTCGTTACTACTTGTCTTGGTAGAAGTTACAACCAGTAGTCCCAAACAGGGTAATTATTTACACCGCAATTTTTTTATAAAACGATTAAATGTGAAATAATAAACAACAGTTGTGGAATTATTTTTACTTAATTTGGTAGACAAATAATAACAGCAATACAGCAACTATCGTTCTTTATTTCTTAGAATATTCTGTGGATCTCAATATTTATTAAAGTGATAGCAAACTCGAGGACTTTTAAAAACATGCGCAAATTGCTTTAGAGAACTAACTCTATTCGTAGAAATGTTATTACATGTTATTATTTCAGTATGATAATTTGTATATTTGTACTGAAAAAACGCTATAATTTATGAAACTCTATAGTTTTTTTTTTTTTGTTAAATCCCATCCGAACTACATTTTACGAAATTTGTTCATAATCACGTGTTCATGAAATACATAATTATATTTTTACAATTAAAATATAGAGTATATATTCTGGACCAATCGATACTTGGTCAATTAATTAATTTCCAAATATATCAATAGCCAAATTGTAAGTATCCGTTAAGTATAATTATTTGTTTTTAGCTTCTTGCTTCTTACATATAAAATTTTGTCGAACAATTTCATTTAAACTTTTATTTAATATTCTAACTACGGGGTCAACAAAATCTGAAAAATCAATCAAACAGCATTCTAGAAAACTTGCAGATCATAATGATTTGATATGATGGTAGCTGGGCTAGAGCGTTTCTTCAGAATTTATTATTGTTAGATGTTAAATATAATTGCAAAGAGTTAAAAAAATGTTAATTAACTTGTTACATTAATATGTTTTAAAGAATATAAAATATTTTTATAGAATATAAATTAAAATGCATCAATATTTTTTGTGATTTGCTTTAAAAATTTAAAATAATTACTTTATAGAAATATATTTAATATTACCTATTTATAAATTCAAATATATATTTATATTTGTCGTATTCCATAGTATTTATGAAAGGGTTCAAATAAATGCGCGTTGAATGTATTATGGAATTGAATTATTCAGTTTGTTTCAATGGCGCGTGGGATGCAATGTATTGAATTCGTTTTGCATTTTTATGCATATTTTAAAACGTTTGCTTAAACGTGAGAGCACATACAAAGCAAACAGCAATATATCTCACAGGCATTTTCATATATCTGAAACTATAGATAAAATAGTATTGAAAATAATTTTAGTTAAACGTTTTTGGAATGCCGAAATTATAACTTTACGATAATTCGCCTGTGATGAGATAGAATTGGTTACGTAGATCTGGAGAAAGTTCATGTAAAAGTCTGACTTTTCAGTAATTTGTTCCAAAAATTATTTTAACTCATCAGTTAATAGTAATAACATAGAATATGATTGATTAATGCAGAAAATTAGTATCCACATGAATTCAAAAACTGGTAGGATACTAAAGTTTACTTCGCAACTGTATATATCGGCAAAATATTTAATTTTTTAAATAATAAAGATGAGGAATCGACTAACAACATTAAACATTTAAAATACAATTAATATATTTTGTGAAAATAGTAATAAAAAGAACTTTGTCAAAGCCACCGATGCAATGTTCACTATTTCTGTCGAATAAATTAATTCCATTATTTAAATAAGAAGAATAAATAAATTATTCTAAACAAATTTAAAGTCAATATAAACATTAATCAATGAAAAATAATTAATCTACCATGTATTTTAGAATCTCAACCTCTTCAATTTATATTTAATCTTGAATCATTAATGTATTATGTCGTTCTATTACCGATCATTTTTTCATGTTAGATACTAAAAGAAAAATCCTAGTTTATCATTATTACTGAAAATGTGTTGAAAAATTGAAAATTACACTTCTAATAAACTGAAAATTACAATAAAAATTAGAATTACCAATAGTTCAAATCATAGTGATAAATCTTGAAGCAAAGACGGATGTTGTCTATGGACTACACAGGTGGTCCAGTGGATGTCGTCCAACAACAAGAAACTACAAAGTTTCTAAGAAAACGTCCGATTTCAATAATTCAAGTTTTTTCAAAAGTTTTTTTTTTCAAAATTTTCAATATCCTCATATATCATATTTTTTAATCTTTTTTAAAAAACTCTATTTTTGATAAGAAATGTTTTAGCAATTTGCCTTGAGGGACGATGCCATATACTACTAGTTTATATTATTTTCATCAAAATCTGAAAAATTAAACACGATTCGAGAAAGATAATTGGAGATCATAGTGATGGATTGGTTTTTGGTATAAATCGGTCAGGTCGTTTATTTAAAAATTTTCTAAGTATTTCTTCTTGATGTGTTCTCATTTTGAAATATTTTCCACTAATTTCCACACCGTTTTGAATTGAAATCGCATTGCAATATTGGCAAAATAATCACTTTATGTTCCTTATTAATGTAAATATTTCAATAAGCAATATATTAATTGAAGCATTTAAAAAATAATTCCTTTACAAAACAGTTAGATAATATACCACCAGACTACGTCCACGTATTTTCTAGAAACTAATTAATTCATATCTCAAGTCTGTTTAATGTGAAAGTTTCACCTCAGTGTTACCGTCTTTCGCTCGTAATTCCGTTTAAGAAAAATATACAGCATAAATACTTTCTTATCTCGACAAATATAAATAACAAAATTGCTTGTTTTATGATCCAACTATCTAGAACTCGGCTACTTAGTCGTAATTCAGAAATTAAAATGTTTTAATTAAAACGGAATTATTATTTACATTTTCCGAGCTTGGGGCGCGATGCTTCTACTGATTTTCTTATATTTAACTATTTTTAGTGCGCTTCTCAAACAATATAATAATAAATAATATTGTTTTTTTTTTCGGTTTTCACTTATGTATAACGTAAATGATTGCATTGTGTTTTTATACCTAACTTGTCATATTTTACACAGTTATTAAATATTTCGAGAAACTGATATGACTGCTTTTCTGATATGAAAGTTTATTTATTAATTTCCCGAAGGACAAAATGTCGAAAATGAAAAATGTTCGTTTTGTACGTTTCAAGATCTTCCAAATATTTTGGCTTACCTTGAATAAAATAGATGTACATAACAAATAGATGTTTGTGTGGATACAATTTTTCGTCCACGATTTCGAGAGCACGGATCAACCTATTCAAATGATTCAAAAAATTTAGCTGAGTTAGCAGTTTTAGAGTTACAAAAAAAAAAAATTATTGGTGGTTTGAAATTATCATTACCAATCATTATTATTGACTCATTAACATGTAGAAACATTTATTAATTTCCCGAAGGACAAAATGTCGAAAATGAAAAATGTTCGTTTTGTACGTTTCAAGATCTTCCAAATATTTTGGCTTACCTTGAATAAATCAGATGTACATATGTTTGTGTGGATACAATTTTTCGTCCACGATTTCGAGAGCACGGATCAACCGATTCAAATGAAAAAAAAATAACAATTGGTGGTTTGAAATGATCATTACTATTGACTCATTAACATGTAGAAATATTAAAAACAGTTGACAGGCAGATGGGAGGACAGGTAAATAAGTGGACAAGTAGGTAGGTTGACAAGTAGGCTGTTATACATGTAGACAGGTAAACAGAAAGAAGCGAGTAAATAGGGAGAAAGGTAGGCAGGTATAAAGGAGAACAGGTTGCCACTTGGGTAAAGGCAAAATGCCTCTTATACCTAGCACTAGTATCAAACTAATATTAACTAGTAGGATGCATGGCATCGTGCCTTAAGGCAAATTGCTGGAACTTCCCGTACCGTAATCAAAAGTGTTGGCACGGAACCCAAAAAAATTTACACCTAAATATTCAGAAACCTTTGAAACGTAAAGATACGGGAAGTAAAAAATTAAAATTTATAGAATTTTCCATATATTTAAATTTGCACAGAGTTGTCAAAATTCTAAGGTAGAGCATATAGTGTTATTTTTTAAATAAGAGTAACTTTAATTTAAAATTACCTTCATTTATTATTAATTTAATTAATTATACACAATGAAATTAGATTAAATATTTTAGTAAAGTCTGCCAATATTAAATATCCACCGATGAAATAAAATCGTATGTTTAAACGTTTAACGTAATCATAGAAATTCACGAAGACTTTTTCATAAGATTTGATATTGATTTGCAGTCTTTATAGAATGTTAATTTTATATAGAAGGTATTGTACCATCTACTAAAACAAATTTCAAAGTGTTAAAGCTATCTTCAGCATAAAAATCTGAAAATTTAATAAAATTAGAATAATATACATTTTCGTAAAGGTTTTTGAAGGACTAAAACAACAGTAGATTTACCAGTCATTTAAAATTCACAGAAATTAAAACTACCTAAAAAACAATGTTTGAGGTAGAGGATATATGAATCAAAAAATTCATCAAAAGATAAATTAATTTGTTTCAATAACTCTGAAAAATTAATATGATTAAAAATAAAAATAAAGCAGTTCACTTTTGTTCAATGTATTTCCAAATTTAGATTCATTGCTATTTCTAATGTAACATATACAAATAACAATATTTGTACTAAATTTTAAAAAATAAGATATTATACGAAATTTTTATTATTTGAAATTAATAATAATTTTTAACTTCCCGTAGGGTAAGTTATCGTAATAAGCCGAAATTCGAAATTGAAAATTTTTACATTTCTCGACGTTTTAAAGGTTTCTGACATTTTGGCATACCTCAGAAAAAATGGATGTGTGTGTGTATGTGTGTGTGTATGTGTGTGTGTATGTATGTATGGATACAAATTTCCAGTCACGTTTTCGGGCGCACGGATCAACCGATTTGAATGGTACAAAAAACATTCGATTCCTATTGATAGGGAAAAGAGCTGATTAGCTTTTGGCAAAGGCAGGTCCAGCCGTTACGGAGATACGGAGCAAAGAGTGCAGAAAATAGAAATCGACTTTTTGAGAGAACGGAGTATCCGATTTGAATGATCTAAAAAACATTCAATTAGTATTGATAAGGAAAAGTGTTTATTAGTTTTTGGGAAAGGCAGGCCTGCCATTTGAAGATACGGAGCTAAATGTGCAAAAAATGACAGTTTTTGAGAGAACTAAGCGTCCGATTTAAATGATTCAAAGAACTTTTTGCTCGTCTTAACAAAATAATTGATTTTGGAAAAAAAAATTTTTGTTTCAACTTTTTTTTTCAAATTTTTTTTTCAAAAAAATTGTTTTTTGTATATCGAAAATAATTCAGATTTTATTTTTAATTCTGACTATAGTTCTAATATACTTTAAACAAATAATTTCAACTTTGCAATTTAGTTTATATAATTCTTATAAATATTAGAAAATATTACAATATTAATAATAATCTATTTAAAAACATTCAGTATTCCTCGAACATTTCGTTACGGTACGGGAAGTTCCAGCAATTTCCTTAAGGCACGATGCCATACACCCCACTAGTTAATTATTGAAATTTACTTGAAATAAATATTTTTTATATATAATATATATTATAATAGTTTAATTAAATTGATATTTAACAAAATTAAAGATATTCTTATGATATTATTGATATTCTTTGATATTTAGTGACTTTGCAAATAAAATAAATACGTTATCAGAATTGTGATCCATTTCATCAAAAGAACGAAGTTCTTATTTTATATCCTATACAGGCTAGCATTATTTGGCAAAAAATTGCATCGTCAAACAAGGTATTTTAATTTTATATGGTATCTTAAATAACAATTTTATGTAGTCGTCCAGCTTTCTGGAAATAATGTAAATACATAATAAGAAATTCAAATTCTCTACTATTCAGTTTATAAAATTTATTCCCAGCTTTAGCTATTTTTGCATTAATAGTAATTTCCAATAACTTCTCGAAATAATACTGACAATGAGATTTTCACACCGTTTGATTCGGTATTATATTTTATGATTATCTCAGAACTACATTTTAAGAGTTCGTTCCGGTCTCGATCATACTGTATTTTATCGCCAAGTTTATAAAAGTTATCTTCACTATATCGGAAAGTTTGACTGGTTTCCTGCCGTTGCCATAATATTCAGTAATTTCACATTATTTATGTTTGAAAGATATATTAATGAATTTTAGTACCAGTGCTTATTGCTTACTTAAACTTCTATTGGGAAATTGAGTTTTAGTGTTTGAATAATAATATTGTAATAGTGCGATACGAAATTTATTACCAATGAATGCTATTGCGATTGCAATTTAAAACGTTTGAGTCAATATTGAAAGGTGCTTCGATAATATGAAATAAAATAATAAGAACTAAAATATGAAATATGTCACGCCCCCATATGTGTAAACTACTTAATCGATAAGAATTAAAATTTAGCCACTTTTAAAATTCTGACTATAAAATTTTCAACTCTTTATTTGTTAAATAAAGTATTCGCCTTTAATTAAAAATAATCACAGCGATTTCCAGTTGATATTATACAAGTTATATTTATTGCTTTTAATTTTAATGAAATTTATCTCATTTTGTAGGTCAATAATATTTTTGGATGTTCTTTAAAATTATGAGCGATAATGTTATGCAAAATTTCCTTGAAATCGTCAAACAGAAATTAAAAAATTTTGTTTTAAATATTTATGCGCATATTTATACATCCACACATATATTGTAACAAATGACTTCAAAAAAAGTCGAAACAAGTTTTGTCAAATATCAAGTAAGTAATTTTGTTTTAGTTTAAAATATTTATATATAACACGGTTATAATATATTTTAATTTCAAATTATAGTCTAAGAAGAGTGATAATGATTTATACATGTTTTTTTCATGTATTATTATTATTATTATCTTTATAGACAAGTACATTAATCATTATAAAGTATGAATTTATGAATTTATGTATTGTATGTAATACCTTAGCTATAATATAAACATATTTTTAAAAGAATCTAATTCTAATATTACTAGTCGTTGTGTATAGAAATCCCGAATCTACTAATTTAGTAAAATTAAACACAAATTTATTAAAAAAATTATAATTAATTACTATAGTAAATAAGTTAAATAATATTGCTTCAAGAAAAACAATATATAAGTACGGTAGAAGCCCTGAAGCCATTTCAACAAAAATTGATTCCTATTTTAGTATAGGATTTTAAAAAATATAGAAAAAAAATGCATTGCGAATTTTGCTTGTGATTAAGATATTATCCGGAATAATGATAATATTCTGAGAAAATACAAAGAAATAATGTCACTTGCAAATAATTCATAGTATAGACAAATTCATTGAGAATTTTATTGTAAATGCAAGATTTTTTTGGTGTTTTTTTGTTAAGGTATTGAATTACAATTGCAAAACAATAGCATATATTTATTAATAGAATTTATATATTATACACCATATGTAGGAAATATAAAATGTAAACAACATAGGGCAAAAATCAATTAATTATGAGTAAAATGCACTAGCCAGAAACATATCATTTTTAAGTTTTTTTTTTGAGATTAAATCCGCCAACTTTTAATATATCTTGCCAACACACTTTAATAGATTTTTTTCCAGAAACAAAGTCATCTAATTTAAAAATGGCAAACCAAAGCTCTTCGAAACCCATGAATTGATAATTGAAGTAAAACTTCTTTAGACGCGAGTAGGGGGTAAATCTGTGAAAATGCAACAGAAGAGCGTTACGCAAATTATTCGTCATTCGTTCTAGATTAGCTCATTCCTATACGAGTCGATTGTGATTGGTCCTCGTGTCACGTGAGATGTTTCTTTGATTGAAGAACCATATTGTTCGGAATATCATTTGATTTTAAGGTTACGTCCTAGTAGAGATCTTGATTTGGAAGAAAATTTTATTCCGCCTCCAGGAAATAATTATAGTGAAAATAATAAAACAAATGAAAAATCTGTGCCCTGTAAGAAACTTAAGTTTATTGAAGTAATTTGTATTATTCGTGGTTACTATATATTTTTGGGTTATTAAAACGGAAACTAATTTATAGGCAAGAAGAAGGAATGAGACTGTATCACCAACGAAATAGCAAAAAAAACTGAATCAGAAGAATATTTTACCCCGCACCCCATATTACCATATTACTAAGAAATAATATTTAAAATATGCAATTATATATTTATTATACTTAAATGACATCTCATACAAAAGCAAAACCTTACGCGTATTCTTTTTTTGCTGTATATTACTATCACATAATTTACAGTCGAATTATCCTTAAGCTAATTTTTATCTACTCAAAATAATATAATTTTTACACTAATGTAAATACTACTATAATTCAGTTTTTTCGAAACTAGTATAAATCAATAAATATTTTCGATTCAATATACATATTGCTATTTGTTTAAATATTAACAAAGATCAATAAGGTAGAACTAAAAAAAAACTGAATAAAATACTCTCGCATTTTCCTCAGACATTTTAGTATATATTTTTTAAAGAGAGCCTCTCAAAGTCTATCTGTTTTAAAAAAGCTTTAAAAGCTCTTGGAAACCCATGACTTGATGACTTGTTGAATATTACTATTATTGAACTTTCAGGCAAATCATAATTAAGCGAATTTTTATCTACTCGAGTATAAAATATAAAACACTAATTTATAATTTGAAATACTAGTATAAATCATATTTTTTTCAATTTAGTATAATTTAATAGATATTCTAATTTTAATAAACCTGTTCATCTGAGTATTATCAAAGATCATACAGAAGAACTGAAAAACAGTATGAAAAACTAGTATGAGCTCTCGCAATATTCTGAGTGATTTTAACAATAATTTATTTCCTCCAAACTTATCCACAGTATTTGCATGTGCAAAAATTCACACATGCTGTTAATCTCTGTAAATTATATATTTTTGTCTATATATTTTATTTTCAGCCGAGGGTTACTCTCCGCCAGACACGGCCACAAAAAATGTTCGAATATGGATTCGAAACACGAAAAGTTAAAGAATGCGACCCGACCGTTGAAAATGTCTAAATGAAATAGTTTTATGTTCTGAATATATGCAAATGCTCTTGTTATTTGCAAACTCATGAGCCGTTACGTGCGAATGAAAGTGACTTTGTATATATAATATATTAAAAGCTTTTTGTCATATAAATGCATATGTGAACTTGCACAAAATCAGCTTGAAGTAACATAAGAAAATGGAAACTTTACAAATATTTAGATACGCTTAAAATATTTTATGAAAAACAAAAAATCTTATGTGATTTAAATTAGTTAGCATTACTATTCATATTATTTGTAGTATTTTTTTGTAATCGTAGTAGGTGAGACTGGGTACGGATGTGCTATTTTTTTTTGCTCAGGAACAATTTTGTTAACATACCAGCTGCGAGAAAAGTAAATTAAATGGTAATTTAGATAATTGTCTACGTGAAAATACTGACCTTAATTAAAATTAGTCATAAATCAAATCACACAAGAAAATAGCGAGTGCTAAATAGGTTAAAAGATAATAGCTATAAACACCAAAATACATGGTTTATATCGACATTCATTATCAGTAATATGTAACAAAGCACACATAATCATCTAAGCGATGCTGAAGAACATAATAATATATAACAACTATTTTTTAAATGTAGTTAACAACTAGATACCTATATATTTTTTTTCTTGTATTTGTCCTCTACCTTTAATCTTTTTCTTAGTTAAGTTAATTTTTTTATTTGTATAATTTTTACCCGAAAAGGGCTAAACCCACAGCCCCATGTCACAACCGTTCCCAACGCACATTTTAAAAAACAAAACATCGTTATAAGTTTATGACTAGTGAGCTAAATTATCTACAAAAAAACTAATTGCTGGTCATTATCTACTAATGTTCAACTTACAGCAAAATAATAAAAGTAAAAGCAATGCATCTACAAATCATGTTAATGTAGGGCGCTGACTGAAAGTAACTTAATAATGGAAACTTGTTCAAACAAACATACCACATCTTTCTCCCTTTCGACCCTTTCTTAAAATCAGTATATTTAATCATATGTTATTGAACTTAAATTCAAGTTAAATTCATAGAACGAAAGTGACATTAAATATATATATTTATATATTAATTTATATGTAATAAAACTGAATTTCTCCATATGTATCTTTTGCGAAGGCTGTTGGATCAATTTTGGTGATTCAGAAAAAAAATTGCAAAAACTAACATTTATCAATCATCATAATTTATATACTATTAAATCGAATTACTGGTAAATTGGTAGACGGGTAGACAGGTAAATAATTAAACAGGTAGAGAAGTAAAAAAAGAAGAAAAGTAGTTGGGTAAGCGGGTATGCAGTTATAACGGGTAACATATAAAACAGTTATAACAGATGAACATATAAAAAGGTAGGCAGCTGGATAAAAAGATAAAGATAAAAAAGTAGAAAGTCAGACATGTTGACAGATAGACAAATATATTTGTCTGATAACTTGATAAACAGTTAGATGGGAATAAATGTAGAAACGTAGACAATTCGACAGGCAGACGAGTAAACAGGTATACAGGTTGATTATATATAAATTTAAAAAAAGCATGTCGATTAAATCGATTTTTACACACATGAGGAAGTATAGACAACTTGCCATAAGGCAAAATGCCACTTACAACTAGTTAATTTTAGTAAATATTGATAATACTTATATATAGTTCATCTGTAGCAAAATTGCAAATCTCCATATAATATAATATATCTAGCCTGTCTGGTGTATAAGTTATCATCGTGTTCAGTTGTTGATAACATTTCAGAGTGCAAACAAAGGCCTTTTCACATTACTATGAGCTCTACGACATAGTATTTAACAAGAGACAATATGCTCTAGAGCGCCATGTAAATATCCTTACAGCTTGATACGAGTTGCGAGATCAATCGCAGATTTGACAAAATCGCATCTGCTGCGTCTGGCACTAAATTAACACGAACTTTGGTATTATGAAAATATTTCTATTATATATATTCATTTTGTAATAGTAATCTTTTTATTAACTTTCCGTAGGGTAAGTTATAGTAATCGTTTGAAAATCAAAATGAAAATTTTTGCATATTTTTACGTTTCAGAGGTTTTTGAACATTTTGGTATCACAAATATCACTTTGTTTAAAAAATCAACAAAACTTGATTTTTTAAACAAAGTTGAGTGATTTCTGTAAAGTCTTTATTTTTTATATTGAATTTCCCCTCTCTTTCCCTTTCATATTTTGTCTTAGTTAGATTTTTTTATCTGTCTAATCTACACCCAAAAACGATAAGAAATACATGTCACAACCGTACCCAACTTTTGAACACAAACCATATATATGCCTGAGCTAAATTATCTAAGCAAAAACTAATTGCTAGTAAATGACTACTAATGCATGTGTAATTAACAGTTATTATTAAATTAATTTGAAAATGAAAACTTATAAGGTCAAAAGTTTACTTGACTCTTTAAATTCAATGCGGTCTGCAGAACATATTAATGCAAACACTGACTGAAAGCAATAATGTGAAATTGTTCGAACAATCATATATCGTCCTTCTACTTTGGACCCTATCTCAAAATCAGAATAATTTAACTGTTGTGACAAGTGTCACGACCGTGCATAGTTTCTCCTTCATAAAAAAAATATGCTTGTATGTTGCTGATCTCATATGTAGAATTTGTCCTCGTATAATATTTATGTTAGTGTATTTCAAATCAAATTAAAATGCAATAATGAAAAACTAATAGTTTATTTTTCTATACAAATACTCTTCACAACTTAGGGTTCAATTTTTGTAACACAAATAACGTAAGAATAAAATGTTTCTTTTATACATCACCTTGTTTTGTTATTGCTATACCATATTGATTGTTTAATAAAAAAACATACTGAGTCATCAAATATTTTTTTTATATATATACAATTGGTATTATAATACTTTCTTCAAATACTGACAATATTCAGTTCATAATACTAACAATATTTCAAAGCATATGAAATAAATAACTAGAAAATAAATTATTATGAATGTTTTCTTATATTAATTATAATACTTTCTTCAAACACTGACAATATTCAGTTCATAATACTAACAATATTTCATAGCATATGAAATAAAATAACTAGAAAATAAATCAAATTATTATGAATGTTTTTTTATATTAATTAAAAACTCAATACTGAATAACTACAAATCATTATCATACGTTTTTTTGTATGTAGCAAAAACATCTAATTGCTGACTTCTTATCGTTTCCTACAAGTTTCTGATTAACGTTTTTGTTACAAAATTCAATCATCATACACTCATACATAGAGAGCACATAATACGTCATTTTCAGTTCATACTATCTCGAGAACTTGCATTTCAACCGCAAAACTTCATTATTTCCTCACAATATACACAAATTTCCAGCAAGAATCAAAGTCAACCCCGTGTCATATTGAAATACACATAAGCCGTTAGAGGCATACATGGGTCCTTTCAATATATTTTCTATGTACAATATATGGCAATAAACTAGGATTCATATGCACATGTACAGGAAACAGAAATTGAGACCGCAAAACTATCATTCAACAAACTTAATATACTCGCTGACTATTGTAACTTCATGATAATAACACTGGAGAGAACGTATCATAAAGCATTTAGAAGGAGACGAGGAAAAATAGTTAATTCATTCATGCGTACTTAATTAAAATATTAAACTATTTTAGCATAGTTTATTATTTTGTAAGCATTCTAAAACAAGCAGCCGCTAATACTGTTTTCAAAAAAATAAAAGGTTTCAATAACTTTAGATTAAGAAACATTAATCATTAATAATAATTTGAAGCTTTTAATTCCAAATAATATACTGAATGTGGCTGACTTAAAAAAATATTTTTTGTATTTTAATTTTTTTTTTTGTATTTTGATTGTTTTTGAAAATTTTGAACATATTTTTAAGCGATCGCGCCCCATAGCTGATTACGAGTCAAAATACCAAAGCGCGTAAGCGACGCGTAGTGGTCTAACTTGTAAAAATTCGTACGAAACCCATATAATAATATAAACCCAAAATTAGTACTTTAACTTTCAGAAGAAAAAGTTTGTTTTCATCAAAAAATCCGAATCGCTAATTCTATGTTTTCTCAACGTTTCAAGCCATTCTGAATCGAATGAGACCAAATTTGAAAAAAGTATGTGTGTGTATGTGTGAACAGATTTTTTGTCGTAAATCGGCGTTTAGTCAGAAACGGCTGGGCCGATTTCAAAAATTTAGAAGCCATTCGATGTATCTTGATGAAAATCGTTTGTTTGTAAGATGTTTCTTTGTAAATCACAGAAAAGTGAAAAAATTTTCGGCCGCGTTTTAGCCCACAATTCTGAATCAATTTTAAAAATTCAAAATCCGTTCGAAATATATTGGTTGGGAATCGACCTGATTAGTTTTTGGCAAAGATTCTCTGGCACAATTTCTTGTAATTAACAGTTGAAAACAATTTTTTCGATGATTTTCATGATTTTTTATTTTTGCGATTGATATTATGGTCTTCTAAAATATTAGGGCCCTACAACAAGTCGTTTAACTTCAAAAGTCCGTCAAGAAAAAATTAGTCGCGTTTTTTTGGCGTTTGTGAAAATTGGACCTTCAATCAACGTTTTCTCTAAAACGCCTGAACCAATTGCAGAAATTTAAAATCCATTTGATGCATGATGAGGATTTTCGTTTCTCAATTTTGTGCGACGATCAGCCAAGTCATTTCTTTGTAATTTGAAAAAAAGTGTTGAACTTTTCGTCCACGTTTTAGCTCATACTAACGAATCGTTTTTAAAAAAATTAAAACTGCTCGAAAGATTTTAGTTGGGAATGATACTGATTAGCTTTAGGTGAAAATCTACTGAACCGTTTTCTTGTAATTAACTGTTGAAAAAAAATAAGACGATTTTTATGAAACTTTTTTTTGGCGATATATATATATATATATATCATGGTCTTATAGGACTTACTGAAATATTACGGCGTTACGACAAGTTATTTAATTTTAAAACTTCATTAAAGTTTGAGAAATTGAGCAGTTTTTTGAGGTTTGTTAAAATTAAAATTAGACGATTTATTTGGTATAACGATAAAGTTTTCCTTGGTTTTCAATGATGTGTGATAAATCCACTCGAAATACTTTTAATCACTCATAAATTAATTAAATTGTGTTCTAAATGGCAGTATCCATATATGTATTCTATTGTAAGTTCAAAATTGTTCGAGACATATTCGTCTTTCTCTTAGAGTTAGTATTTGCATTCCACCAGAAATGCCCCCGGGCAATAATCCAGACACATGATTAGATTTCTCTAAGGATTGTTGATACAAATATTCATAAAGATGTGAAACTATTCCAATTACGGTCCTGTAATTCCGTTTTGCGTTAATGGCCCGTTGATAAGTCTCAGTTCAGAATCAACCCCCATGTATTTTAATTATAACGCTATTTTCTCAACCTCTCACCCTTTCTTGACGAAAATCGTAAAACTACCCCGTCTACGATATGCTGTTGCCAAAGTGCTACGTATAAAATATAAATGAAGGTACATGTGTTTGTATAATTGTTGAAATGTGTGCGTTACTCCCCTACGAGTCTCCTCAATAAAACAGCTATTATTCGAAATTAACATTAAACGTCAAATAAGTGTAATAAATTAGGCTAATTGAAAGTCATTTCAAACACCCATATATTATTAAAATAATTATCTCGAGAGTTAATTTTATAGCAAATCCTTGAACTACGTGTATTATGATACGTAACATTCATTTGAATATAATTTACTTAATGAATATTCTCCATATTTGAATCTGGTACATTTTTAAAAAAAAGTTTATTTTTAATGTATTTTTTAAATCTTAAAAATTTTAAAAATCAAGTAAACATATTTATATTCACTGCTTCAATTTAATTTTTTCCCATTTTTAATGTTATAATTTATTTAAGTTGTACTATTTCAATCTATCTCAAGAAATTTTGTCAATTTTTTTTTTGTTAAAACAAAATTAATTGAATATTTTCATGTAAGTTTTTTTTAGGTTTGCGAAAGGTAAGTTATAGTAATCGCAAAAAATCGAAAATACAAATTTTTGCATATCTTCACGTTTCAGAGGTTTCTGAACATTTCGACATACCTTAGAGAAAATAGATGTGTGTGTGTATATATATATGTAAAACTTATATTTGTTTTTACGGGGTAAAAGTGCAGCAAATAGGGAGACAGGTAGACAAGTGAAATATTGTGTATAGTAAGGTAAGTAAAATATGAGCAGGTACAAAAATTTACAGGAAAACATTTAGGCAGGTAAACAAGCAGACTATTGGATAGGTAGATCATATGCAAATGAAATATTTTTTGATTAAATGGATTACACCTACTTATGATTTTGTTGAACAACGATCAGAACTTGAGAGTTCTATTAGCTGCAATGATAAATATTTGATATTTTTTTAATAGAATTTCTCTAATACTGCTTATATCTTTAAAATTTCAGGGAGCATAGTCGGGAAAGGGATTTCCACTTGGGAATATGTTTGAGATATTTGTTTTCTAGTAAAAACCGATATTGCGACTGCTTTATATCAGACATTTGTTTCACTATCTTTAATATAAAAATGAATCGCAAAATGTGTTGGTAAGCGCATAACTCAACAACGCCTGGACCAATTTGTCCAATTCTTTTTTTTTAAATGTTCGTTGAAGTCCAAGGATCGTTCTTACAGCAAAAAAAATCGAATAATTGCCGGGAAAACCCTAAAAACAGACTTTTCTTTTTCACATATAAACGTTAGTATTTACATATTTTTGCCATCGGATATGGAATATTTACTCAAGTCAATGGAGCGTTTTGGCTCTGATTTTTTTTACTGTGCTCCAATTTGTATGAAATTTTGAAATTAGTTTTATCTTACTCTCAAGTTCAACAGGGAAAATAATCTAGACTCCTTTTCCATTTTCCGGGGGGATGACATCTCTCTCAGTGGTGTAATTTCATTTTTTTTAAATAACATCGGATATCGATAAAAAAACTAATAAGAAAAAAATGTTTCATAATGTTTTTCAAAAAGCAAATACTCATCACTTTATTAAAAGCAGTTGTACGTTTAAGATCCATATGGGTGGATGTATATACATTTCGGTTTAGGCTGTAGTGTAAGAGAACATAATAATTTTTAACTAACTGGTAATAGTATAGGTTATTAAAAAAAATGAAACTTTTAAATTGTAAACATAAAGACAGGACAACGTCTGTCCGGTCATCTAGTTTATAATAAAT
Organism: Ctenocephalides felis; assembly: GCF_003426905.1. NCBI lineage: Eukaryota > Metazoa > Arthropoda > Insecta > Siphonaptera > Pulicidae > Ctenocephalides > Ctenocephalides felis. The sequence continues at coordinate 33,397,589 of NW_020537646.1, forward strand.
CCAAGCTTTATGCTAAGAAAGTTTACTAATAAAATCATGTTTTAAGATATTTGTTATCGGATAACAATAAAATAGTATAAATTGCCAATTTCAATCAATGGTGTTGTAATTAATATCAGAGTTATATGAGAAATAAGATTATAAAAATGAAAACTGATTGCATGTCATTCAAATAACAGTTAAATACCATTTAGTTATGAATAAGTTTGAATGCACATTAAGATGTACGAATTAAGTCAAATATAAGAAATAAAGCTATTGCATATGGACAATGAATAGCTTTTAGTTGTTTATCATTTATAAGTTCATTAAACGATAGATAATCTTTTATGCAATTTGAAATTATTAGCTATTTGATAATTTTTTTTATATAAAATATAAATAGCATATTCAATAACTAGACGACTAATAAGTAGTATGTGATAAATAACATTTGCACCAATTGCACCAATTGCACCAAAATTTGCACCATACCATATGCATAAGCATTTTATATTATAGTCGTATCTATAGTTTTTTTTTAAGTTGCAAATATTAAACTGTTTCATATAATATTTTCTATAAAGCTGTTCTATAAATCTCGGCAATAGAATCGTTATTAAAATAAAATACATATAGAATTACAGTAGCCGGGTAGTAATTCCGATTGTTCATAATGCGAAGTCTGCAAGACTTATAAAATAATGAAAAAAATCACAATAAAAATAATACAGTCATCCAGTCGAGTGTACACATGGAGCTCAGCAGAAGGTAGAAGTACTTGGTACAATTTCAGAATAATGACCCGCTCGTAAAATATGTATTTTGTTACGAAATAGGTATATACGGTAAACGCTAAATATCGCTAGAATCGAACTTGGGAATTGATACAAATAAATAAAAGCTCGATTTGTGGGTATAGTGGGTATCCGATAACATAGAATTATCATTCTGATAAATATTGATTATTTATTCAAAACATATAAAATTAATTATTAAAGTCAAATGGATAAACTAATTAAAAAAATAAAAATTTATAAGTATAATAATAATGGGTAGTACTGCCCTAAAACTGGTCCGTGAGCTGAGTTAAACTCCAACTCGACTCAGGAAAGTAGTGTGATTTAAAATATATACTTTAATAAATTTATAAAAATGATCTGATGTTAATATTTACTAAAATAATTTAAAAACATTGACACAATAATGAACGATCTTTAAGCTAAACTTGAAAACTCTTTTATAAGGATGCAATAACTAAATTTTTTGAAGGGATGATAGAAGTGAAAAAAACTTGAAAATTAGAAGTAAGTATATGAAAATATTGAAAAAATTGATTTCTTAATTATAATTCTAGAAATTGCGACAAAAACACTAAATAATTGTAGGACTATTTATTACGTATTGGTACAAAACCAAAACTACTTGGAAAAGTACTATTTGTTTTAAATAAAATTCAATTCTAAAATCAAATTAGGTAAAAAGCAAAACTTTTATAATATTTAATATCATTTGTTTATAGTGTATTTTGAAAAATGTATTAATTAATAAAAAAGCCCAAAATATGGCATCGTGCCTCAATGCCTTTCGTACCATGATTACAAGAATTGTAATTATGGTACAAAGATACAAAGAATATCATTGATACAAAGAATAAAATTAAGCAAGAAAAATATTTTGTGAAAATTAAAAAATGAGAAAAAAATCTTTCCTTAAAAGCAATCGTTTCGTCAACACAGGCAGAAAGTTTATTGAATCATTCCAATCGGATGCTCCGTTCTCTCAAAAAAACGATTTATATTTTCTGCACTCTTTGTTCCTTATCTCCGTAACTGCTGTACCTGTCATTGTGAAAAACATCCGCCCCCCTATCAATAGGAATCGAATGTTCTATGAACCATTCAAATCGGTTGATCCGTGCGCCCAAAAACGTGGACGAAAAATTGTATCCATACATACATACATACATACACACACATCAATTTTTATAAGGTGTGCCAAAATGTTTAGAACGTGAAGATATGCAAAAATTTTCAATTTCGATTTTTGGACGATTACAATAACTTACACTACGGAAAGTTGAAAATTGTGTCTTCTGCTAACGTAATGATAATAAATGATAATTCCAAATAAGTAGAAGTCTTATATGTATTGATACTCTGTAAGAGCATATCACTAAAATTTTCGAAAATAAAATTGTGGGTTCAATTTGAAGACGTCAATTAGGTAAATAGTTGTTGAGAGAAGTATAATAAATTTTATATCATAGAGCTTTTTAAAATCCCTATAGGGTTCAGTAGGGTTAGTTAAAATAATCGTCCAAAAACCGAAAATGTAAATTTTGCATATTTTTACATTTTGAAGGTTTCTGAACGTTTTGGCATACTTTAGAAAAATTGTGTATATGTGTGTGAGAGAGAGTGTGTGTTTTGTGTGGATACAATTTTTCGTTCACGATTCTGGGCGCACTGATCAACCGAGTTCAAATATTCAAAAAATATTCGATTTCTATTGGTGGGGATGCGTGTAAATTAGTGTTTGCAAAGACAGATTCAGTCGTATACAAAATACAGAGCAAAAAGAACTGAAAACGACAGTGGAGACGTGCTGATTAGTTTTTGCATAGGCAGGTCCAGCCCTTTTAGAGATACGGAGCAAAAACTACAAAAATTAGCAGTTTTTAGAGAACGATAAAAATGATTCAAATGACATTAGGTTCGTATTAACGGGGAGCTGCGCTGATTAGTTTTTTGCAACAGGAGGTCCAGCATTTCTGAGATTGATCCAAAAAGTACTGAAAATGACAGTTTTTGAGAAAACGGAGCTGCTGATTCGTATGATTTTAAAAAAAATTATTTTTGTGTGGAAGGCAATGTGAGGAAACAGTCAGTTTTGTGTGAAAAAAAAAACTTTTTTGTCAATTTGAATAAATACAAGAAAATATTTTTTTTCTATTATTTTATTTCTGAGACAAGTTAGTTAAGCTTTCAATAAGCTTTTTCTATCAATAACTTTCAATTCAAATTCAAATTAAAAACCCGTCAAATTTCCATCGGCTCCACCCACCGGATTCGGAACTGTGCGCGCGTGTGTGATTTTCCTTGGACTTCCTTCCCGAATTGGATTTCCCGTCGTAAAATACGCGGAAAGCGAATGAACAAGAAAGAGGGAAAAGGACAGACGACTCAGGGAAGACTTCCGAGAATATACTAAAATGTATTACACAAGAGGGAGATGGAAAATGCCTGATGTAGTATTTGGAGTAAATGTTTATTTCTCAATTAAATCGCATTCGGCTATGATTCCTTAACTGTTCTGGCGTTATTGCATTGCAATATGGATTTAAGAGTTGAATGGTGTCATTAGCAGGTTTCATAAATTATTTGATTGTTGCCACTCATAAATCGATTAAATTAAAATTTTCTCCAGCCATGTTGATATTAGCGTAATAAAAATAAATCTCATAAACCCACACAAAAATATATAGGACAAGATACCCTAAAAATAATGCTGTCATATTTAATTTAATTAAATAAGAAGAAAATCTTTGGCGGTCAATTCAGCTTTTACATTAGAGGTTAACAGTATTATGCATTTGGACATAGATATTTTTGTCAAAAATATTTTTTATTTTTATGCAGTTGAATTTAGTATATTATAAATTAGCACATTTTTGCATTGGTGACCTTCGACGAAAAAGAGTAACAATATATGAACAATGGTGCAACGGATCATAAACGACAGCCAAGTTTCAAATAGATGGATCAATGCGGATCCGGAAATTGATGGTAAATGTTAGCACATTTATTAGTGCTTAGCACTGGTATTCCGTTGGCCTACCTGCTATTAACTTATTTTATTTGGAATAAATCGATTTTTTTATTTCATTTGATTTTTTAATTAGTAGAGTACAATTGTGCTTTTATTTGATCAGCTTTATTTTTGTTAATTTACCAATACTAGCCTTAATTACAATTGATTAGTCAATAAAATCAAATCGCATAAGAGAAGGGCAAGTGTCACAACCGTGATGGGGGTATAATAAACATAACTTAAAAATCAAGAGCTTTGTATATCCGAATGTTTTATAACGAGTTGTCTCGTCAGAAGTATGTAACACAACACAACATAATCATTCAAGCAAAGATTAATTTTTTATACAAAGTTAACATAAAACCTTTGGAAAATCTTATTTTTTCTTGTGTTGAATTTTTCTTTGAATTTCTATTTTGTATGCTGTCTTAGATAAGTTAGATTTTTCTATATCTGTGTAGTTTACACATGAAATACACATGTCACAATCATAGTCACAAAAATTTCCACAACCATACCGAACATACACTTTTTAATAATCAAAACAAATAATCATTTTGACTAAGCTAAATTATCTTAAAATTAATTACTGGTAATTGACTACTATACTCGACTTATAGCAAAACAAACATGGAACTGGCACAGACTCAGTGCTATAATGGAAACTTGTTCAAACGAACATACTTCATTTTTCTACGTTTGAAAATCAAAATTAGTATAGTTTAGCTGTTATGATGACTGTCTCTACCGTACACTGGCACAAGCGTTAAAAGTCTTTTCTATTATATAAACAAAATGTTTTGTTTTAATTAAAAACGTCGGAAGAAAGTATCTACTACGTTAACTGGGATCCGAATAAATCAGAAAAAAATTAATTTATTATTAATTAGAATTTAAATTAATCAAAAACATCCCTGAAATGCAAAGGTTTTTGTTCACAAATTAACCAAATAATAAGAATATACATAAATAATACATACATATTTGAAGCAGAAATTAAAAAAAAATGTTATAATATAGCAATGAATTAATTTTATTTGACTTTAACAAAAAATAAGCAAATTAAATAAAATGTACTGCGATTGATTCGATTAGTTAAAATCTTAAATAAGAAATGGATTTTAATACAAAATATTCTGTGGCTTTATATAATTTTGATGGCTCTAAAATTCCACGAAAATCTAAATATACATTTTAATGAGTTCATATAATTAATACGCACTAATTAATTTATTATTATTACAATGTATATTTTTCTGCCATTATTACCATGATTGTTTGTATTTACTATAATTTCATGCAAACATATGCAGGTTTCGCACAAGCCCAATTATGTTAAAATCCAAACCAGAGCGTAATCAATCACTATTAATTATGGTCCCGATACAAAATCACAATTTATGAGCGATCAACATTTATGAGAATTAGTTTAATTGACAACAAAGCTTGGCAAAACACGTATATAAATATTTATCAGTTCCATGGTATTCGAAATTTGTGGAATTAATTTTTTTATACATCGCTCCAATTATTTAATATCAAGAGTTAAATATTAATTATTATTGGCATATTTGAATATTTTCATTAGAATTTTATTACAAGTAGGTACTCAGTTTTATTAAACACACATTAGAATTGAAAGCTAATTAATTTTTCTGATAATATATATTTAGTCAGTTGTTTCAGTTGTAGATATAGGGGGAAGTCCCGTAACGCCAGACGGCACCAAGCACCGGACACTATTTAACACGTACTATTTAAGGGAGTATAAATCTTTTTATTTCGAAATACAAGTGAAAGGGACACTGGGGGCACACAGATACAGGATCATGCGCCAAACCTCGCCTGTGACGCACACGGCCACGGCGATAGCAACCCTTTCCTGTTTTATATTGTTATCCGTAAAATGGTTAGATCTTTTATTCAATTTTAGTACGTGCCACCAAATAAACAAAAATGCCTATCCCTTAGCACTGGTTACTAAGTCGACCCTTAGTGCCGGGACAGAAAACATATTGATATTTCTTGTGAGAATTTACGTAATTTATTGCAATTATTTAATTTTATTCTGTATGAGTGCTAACGATCACTACCTAACCACATTTTTCGTATTTTCTAGTCAAAGAATGAAAATCTTATAATGAATGCTCCAGTTGAGAGCATCGGTGTGGCCCAGCCAGAAGGGTGGATAATTAGTGACTTTTTTGCAATATCTAAGAACATTCGTCAAACACAAATGTGCAGACATTCCAAAGTGTTGAGATGGCTACATATGTAATCAATGCAGGTTATTTTGAAATGTTCGGTACTAGGTGCCACTGCTTAAAATCATATTTTTATAGCAAAGTTTGATTGATAGTATTAGTTATTTTTAGCAAAGATTGCTGTTTTGTTAATTTAGTTTGATTTCTAACTTTGTTATCTAATATAAATCATAATTTAATAAACATTTCGTAAAATATTTTTGTATTTATTTATAAATAACCTTAGGTGTCCTCCACTTGAAGACTTCCCCCTAATTAAAGTTAAAAATATTAAACATGATATTTTTTCTGAATCTTCTGAGTATTTTAGTATACTCAACGACTACAAAGAAAAAACATACATGAAAATTTTGTCTGTCATCAGCATTTTTCTGAAAAGTTTTGTGGCTGCTGGTATTGAGAATTTCAGATATTTAAATAATATCTTTATCAGCAGCACATTCAAAAAGCTGGCTAGAAAATTAGTGTATCACGATCAACCATCAACATCGAATTTTGTAGCAAAATTCTAATCATACGTACAATACTATACTGGAAATGCATGGATGCATGTTTTAAATACATTATTATGTTACGAGTACGTATAGTAATGCAATTTTCAAACTGACACAATCAAAATATAATAGCTATAATAACGAAATCCAATAACGATTGCATTCAACAGCAGGCAATATTTATTCAGAGTGTTAATTATGTATCATAAATTTTCATATATGCACTTAAAATAATGAGCGGGTTCCAAAAATATATAAATAACTTGGAATATATTATCGTTCATAATATAGAGTTGATCAATAAAAATATAGTGATAAAATAATATAAATATGATCAAATTTGATAAATTTGACCAAATAGTACAAATCACAAATCTATGATCCTATGAAATTACCTTGTAGATGTGGTTTGCTATCCATATCTCTTGGTTTGTTGCAAACTCTGTAATAAAAAAGATTTATATTAGTAAAATTCAACTTGTGTAATTTAGATAATTGTTATAAGATTATTCAAGGTTCCAACAATATTTGATAAAGTTAATAAGTTTAAGCTGTAGTTTAATTTTCATGCAAGACATTTGTAATAATTTCATTTTATTGTGATTTTATTCTTTGTATATCAAATATAATTTTCTCATCTTTGAACTTTTTGAAAAAAAAATATATTTCTCCCAGAAAATAGGACCTGCTTATTTTTTTACATTTTTGGACGTTTCAAGACATAAATCGTTTGATACCATAATTCGAAAAAGTGTGTATTGGTGAGCTGAGTTTTGACCTTTTGACGTTTCGTTTGTGTTTTCTCAGTAAAGGCTGAACCGATTTTAAAAACTTTGAAAATATTAGAACTTAGAAATAGCCAGCTCAAAAAAAGTCAATTTTGCGCGACGATCAGGCAAGCCATTTCTTTGTAAATAGCAGAAAACGAAATAATTTTTGTCCACGTTTTAGCCAGTAATCGTAAATCGAGTTTGAAAATTCATTTTAGTGACTGAGAATAAACTGATCAGTTTTTGGTAAATATTCGCTGGCACGTGCTCTTGTAATTAACTGTTGAGTATATTTTTTCGACAATTTTTATGAATTTTTTTTAGCGATAGATATCATGGTCTTCTAGAACATACTAAAATATTACGCCCTTACGTCAAGTCGTTTAATTTTGAAAATTCAAAGTTTGAAAATAGAACCAGTTTTTTTGAGGTTTATTAAAGTTAGTTCTTTCATCGACGTTTTCTCAAAAACGGTTGAGTCGATTTCAAAAATTTAGAAAACCATTCGATGAAACTGGACAAGAACTCGTGTTGATCAAATTTTTAACAAAAATGATCGGCTAAGTCGTTTTTTGTAATTAGCAAAAAAGTGAAATAATTTCCGCCCACGTTTTAGCTAAAAATTCTGAATCAATTTTAAAAATTCAAAAACTATTCGAAAGATATTATTTGAGAGTTGTGCTGATTAATTTTGCACAAAGATCGCCCCAATCGTTTCTTCGTAATTACCTGTGAAAAAAAATTTCGATAAAACTTTTTAATTCAATAGATATCATGGTCATAAAGAACATACTACAATCTTACGACAAGTAGTCAAAATATGTGTCAGAAGTTGCTTTTGTGATATGATGGGTGTCAAACCTTATCAAAATTTGAGTTAATAGCTATAATTTCAGGACTTACAAGCACGTGTCTGTACAATATAATTAATAAATTACAGATAATTTAAATGTGTTTGAGAAAATTCAATTTGTAACCGCAATGTCTAAACATTTAATTGAAAACAAAAATTTTATTTTCGAAATAAAAAGTTGAAAATTCTCACTTTAACTACTAATGATAAATATTATTGAGCATTGTTAATATCATTTCTTACAAAAACATCAAACATCACAATTACCGCTATATTATTAAAATAAAACATATGACATATGGCATTTAATCAATTGGGAGAGTTCGACGATTGGCAGTAACGATCGTTCAACAAGTGACGTCGCAGTCGCTTCTATATTTATACACTTTATAGAATTCTAAAAATATGAGGACTATCAGTCCATGTAGTATATGGTCAATGAACAAAACTTAAAGTTTTGATTGACAACATAAATGTAATAACGACCATGATTAAGCAAATTGTACGTACATCGCATAGATCGTATTAAAAGTATAGTACAAACTTAATAATTATATGAATATTTGCCGTAATTCACTTAACAAATCACATATCACAGAGGTAAATAAATGTATGTATCGTAGTTGAATGCAATAACATTTAACCGCAATTTTCTCTTCCGGCATCGAGCGCATAAATTGCAAAGATTGCATTACGGCACGCTCAAAATGCAATGTTATTCGCTAATCAAAGCTTAGGGAAAATTCGTCAATTTATCGATAGCCCGATATATTGATTGTGGAGATTTCATCCACGTATTTAGGTTAGCTGCAGCCGGCGGAGCTATGTGCTGCGGTTCGTTTTAGTTATGCGCGCAAAGACTTGATTAAATTACTGGAATAACAGCTTTACTACGTGCAGGTACAGACTGCGTAATACACACAGGTTTACTGATTAAATTATTATTGGTAATTAGCGAATTGTGTGTGAAATTATAGTCACGATAATTAATGGTAAGTGAACAGCTCTGTGCGAAACAATGCTATTCAAACGCACGCAGGAGGATAGAGGAATCAGTTGAGTCATTGAAATTTAAGTGTGGATGCGTGAGATAACTTTTAAAGAATCATTTCTTATAAATATTAGAATTTACACATTTAAAAAAAATTACCTAACTATAAGTTGTATCTTGCTTTGGCAACTGGCAAGAATATCTTACACTTACAACCATTTTTTCTAAGCTGTGCCAAAATGTTCAGTAGGTTTTTACTAGTGGTGCATCGTGTTCTAAGGCAAATTGCTAAAACTTTCCCTAACGTAATATAAAAATTTTAAATGGTTTAAAATATTTTGAGATTTTAAATTTGATTTTTGTTTTAAAGCAATCGCGTTGTGTAGCTGTTTTAGAAATAAAACTTCAAAAGCGCGTCATAGTCTAATAGTTAAACATTAGAAATTTTGGCAGAAATGTAATCAAAATATGTAATTATTATTAAAATTCCTGTAAAATATCAATAATGTGATGTGCCTATATCTGATGATCACTTTTGACCGCCGAATGACCTTCTTTTTTACTTTTTTTGGAAAATAAAAATATCGCTAGGCCTGTCATCCTAAAAACTCTTCATTATATCAGATATGTTTTTTGAAATATTCAAATCGAATGCTCCGTTTTCTCAGATTTGCAATCCATGTTACTTTTTACCCCAATATCTTCGAAACGGCTATACTTGCCTTTGTCAAAAAGCAGTCAGCACCTCTCCGCATCAATATAAATCGAATGTGTTTTGAACTATTAAAATCAGAGACACCGTTCTCTCAAAATTGCCATTCTTGTTACTTTTTACACCGTATTTTCAAAACGGCTAACCTAAACTAATCAACACGTCTCCCCATCAATACGAATTAAATGTTTTTTGAATCATTCAGATCTTTAAAAAGTGTATCCAAACTTTCATACATACGTACTTTATACACACACACACACACACCCACATCATACACGAACACAAACTTCGAATTTAATAAAATATGCCAAGATTTCAGAAGGTAAAGAAACGTAGACCCATATGAAAATTTTTATTTTTGATTTTTTGCGATTACTATAACTCACCCTACGGAAAGTTAAAAACTAAAAATATCCAAAAAATATCATCAACTTGCACAGGTTACATGGTATAGCACTTTGACTACAGTAGAAATATTTGAACCAAAGCAACGATCATTTAAAATAACATATTAGCATTTTGAAGATAATAAAAACTGAAGAAATAATAAATATGTGAAAATTTACTTTAATCAAAATTAAAAATGTAATATGAGTTCTTTAAATTGCTTGAACTATATTATTTGACTCCATTTATGAAACTATTTCATAATTTCTATTGTTAATTGAAAAATGGCAAATAGTAGCGGAATAGTAAAATATGGTAGCTCAAATTGTAAGTATATGTAGTCCTTTAGAGAAATTTGTTTCATAAAATTTGTCAACTTTGACAATTCCGTTTGCATATTATATAAGCGCTGGTGAAATTTATGATTACCTGGGATAGGTACGTCTAAATAAATATTTAATGTGCATAAATCGTATATGAAATCAATTACAGGACTTTAGCATTAAGTTAATTATTAATATTGTCTACTTAGATGTTTTAAAGTAAATGATTGTTAAAAGTTATGTGTCACGATTAGTATCGCAATTCAAAACTTATTTAAATAATTGATAAAAAAGAATATCAAATGTAAGCTTGGAAAGGTTTACCAAGTATTACATGTTTAATGTATACAACGCAAAAAATGTATACAAGTGTTTTATGAAGGTCAATTTTTTTTAACTCTGTTTTATTCAGCAATCAGAAATACATAAGGATTCCTATAAGCTAAATTGAAAAAATTTGAGTTCGCTGTCACTCCAGTGAGATCTTAGTTTAACATTTGAAAAGATTATGTTATATATATATAGAAGCTCAAAATAAAGAAAAATTATTATTATTATATTTATTACAATTTTTTTTAAAAACTTTATGAGAAATATGTGGTCGATCTTAAGGATGTACAGATTCTTCAAGCAATTTCCATAAGATTAATGATGAAGAAAATAAAATCGTGTGGACACACTTGTGGTTTGAAAATGCAAGTTACGCAGTGTGTTCGTTAATGACTACGGAATATTTTAATTTTCAAAATAATATAAATATATTTTTTAAGATAAAACTTAGCATGATTCTAAAATGTAGGCAATAAATAAATTTATTTTTTTAATGCAGATATCTAAACAGTAAAATAGATTAATTCCAAGGGTAAAAATCAGAAGCTTTATTTTGAAATATTTCGAAATTTTTAATACGTTCTTCAGGATATTGCGAGACTATCAATTACTACAAAAAATATAATATTATTAGTAATAAGATAATGATAATAAGGTTATATATAATATTATGGCACTCATCTTCAATATTAACTGCATCGCTGCATTATTAATATAAAGTATTATCATTAATTATATTAGTACAATATTAATTAATTTTAAGTGATTAATGACAATAAAGATTTCCTTAATTGTTTGTGTAGGCTGCCTGGGGCAGTATTTTTTCATGTGGAGTTACTAAACCTCAGATGTGCGGAAAGAGAAGAGCTTGCAGTTGACAAAAATAACCGAACTGCTCCGTGAGTATTGGTTAAGGGACAGGGATATGCATGATATAAAATAGAAAACATATATATAATCAAATATTGTTTCAATTTTAATTTTTATGATAAAGATAGCCACTATAAAATAATAGCATTGTTTCGTTGCAGGTATAATTTCACTTTTCTTCGAAAAGTCTTTTTTTCAAAAAACATTTCAAACTTTATATTTCTTTATGAAATATAAGTTCTTACATGTTGTCTTAAGACACTATGGAATATATTAATATAATAGTTTAATATTTCACCTAAATATATTACTATTTTATCTTTGAGATAAATGTTTTTAATTAAAATCAATCCCTTTGAATTTAAAGTTTCTCATTTTATTATGTCTTCACAAAAAAGATAGCGTGCTGATTGTAAGTGGCAAATAGAACAGAAGTAAAAGTCGGAAGTGAATACAGAAAGTTTTTGAAATTATATTTACTTGTACATGATTTGAATAAATGTTAATTTCATTGAGCATACCATAAAAGCACATAAAAAAAATTCAATAAATTCCAATGTAGCCTAAATAGTATGCCTATAAAGCGGTTGTTAAAGCAAATGTAATAAGTATATCATGTATATATATATATACAATAAAATGATAAATATTGAAGATATTTATTATTTCTTATATGTTCAGAATTATTCCAATTAGAGACAATTAATTTCAATAACGATAAAATTCAATAAGAAACTAGTGGGGCGCATGGCATCGTGCCTTAAGGCAAATTGCCGGAACTTCCCGTACCAAAATTTTTTTTTTTATTTTTAAAGATTAACATTTTTGAAAAAAAATTCTCTGAAAAAATTAGATTTTTGAGAACCTATAAATTTTTGACAAATATCTACTTTTTTTCAAAAAAAAAGACTTTTTGAAGAAAAATTTATTTTGAATTATTTTGGAAATTCTAAACTTTGGAAATTTCTTTTCGAAGCAATCGTACTGCTTTAACTGCATAGAGACAAAATATCGAAGCGCGCAAGCGCCGCGTCGCTGTCTAAGGGATAAGCATTGGTACGGAACCCATAGAGATGTAAATAAAATTTATACTTAATGTAAAAATCTCTATAAAATATTTGATAATTTGATGTGCATATGTCTAACGTTCATTTTGACCGCCAAATTGCTCTTTTTTTTTTACTTTTTCCTCCATATCTCGGAAGTCGTTGCACCTTCCTTTCCAAAAATTTAAACAGTTCTTCATTTAGTTAATACAAATAAAATGTTTTTTAAATTATTCAAATCGGACGCTCCGTTCTCTTGAAAACTGAGTTACCATTTTTGGCACTTTTTGTCGCATATCTTCGGAACGGCTAGACCTGCCTTTGCCAAAAACTAATCAGCAAGTCATTATTCAAATCGCTTCATCCGTGTTCCCGAAAGTTTGTATCCAAACACACACATGCACACACACACACATGCACGCACACACACACATACATCCATTTTTTCTAAGGTATGCCAAAATATTCAGAAACCTCTGAAACGTAAAAATATATAAAAAATTTCATTTTTAATTTTTTTGCGATTACTATTATTTGCCCTACGGGAAGTTAAAAATAAACACCAATCTTACAATAACCATTCATTTTTATGCCACATATTTCTTACAATTAGTTAGTTATGTTCATAGAAAATAATTTCTAAAAATATCTTACATGTTTGAAAGACGTTTGCCGGGTCAGTTAGTATATACGCATGCCTTCATAACAATTTATTTTCTATTATTTTTTTCTCCAACCCTCGAAACAATTCGTTGTGTTTTAAGAGAATCGTAACGTCCCCCGCCGTATTTTGGGGTTATGGAACGCCGGGCGATTGTTATCGATACGATGTGGGGCCGTGGGGGGTGATTGTTTGCGGGGTAGTGTGCGTTCAGGATAAATGGTTTGTTCCCACGGTTCATTAGTTGAGATGTATCGGCAGTATGGAATGCCTCTGGCTGACTTCTATTAGCAGGCTCGTATTTCGTATTGAATTGTACATATATAACCGAAAGCGAACACACGCGAATCTTCTTGCCGAGTACATCGGCAAGGTAAGAGACAAATACGTTCGATGGATCTATATGATAGTTTTGTAGAATTATAAAGCGCGATTGTTTTATTCAGTTTTTGCATTTATGTGAGATTTATTACCACCAATAACATTATGAATGATATGTTTTATGATGCAATATTAAATGCATAAATTAGTGGTGCATGGCATCGTGCTTTAAGGCAAATTCCTGATACGTTTCGCACCAGAATTAAATATTCGAGAAAAATAATCAGTAACCAATTGATCAATGATTAATAACAATTGTTTTAAATATTTTCAAAGATATTATTATAATTACTATATATTTTATTGTTCATATAATATTCAGTGACGATCTTATTATACAAAACATCTAAGAATGTTTACATTAACAAAAGATGCCGAATAAAGCCATCTGAGAATATATGTATTAGTTAAAATAACCAATGAATATTGATCAATATCAATATTGATCAAATAATCAGTAACCAATTGATCAATGATTAATAACAATTGTTTTAAATATTTTCAAAGGGATTATTATAATTACTATATATTTTATCGTTCATATAATTTACAGCGACGATCTTATCGCACAAAACACATGTTTTCATTAACAAGAGATGCCGAATGAAGTCATCTGAGGATATATGTATTTCTTAGAATACCGCATATGAAATATATACATTTTCAAACTAAATTGTAAAATTAAAATTTATATTTAAAGTATAAAACTTTTCATATTTTTAAAAATATTCACAATTTTTTTTCTTAAGGATTTGAACTGTATTAGTGAACAATAAAAATTAAAAATCTTGGTACGGAATCCAAAAAAAAAATGTAACAAAATTTGTACGAATCTTTATAAAATTTTAATAATTTGATGTGCAATATCTGATGATCACGTTTGACCGCTAAATATCTTTTTTTACCTTTTCTCTGCATATCCCAAACCGCTGAACCTGCCTTCCCAAAAATTTAACCAATACAAGTATTTTTTTTTGAATCATTCGAATTGAACGCTCCGTTATCTCAATAACGGAATTACCATTATTGGCACTTTTTGTGTCGATCTTCGAAACGGCTGGACCTGTTTTTGTCAAAAACTTATCAGCACGTCTTCCCATCAGTACGAATTGCCTTTTAAATAATTCAAATCGAATGCTTCTCGCAAAAATTCGATTTCCATTTTCTGCAGTCTTTGGTTTGTATTTCTAAAACGGCCGGGCCTACTTTACCCAAAAACTAATCCGCAAGTCTTCCCATCAATAGAAATCGAGTGCGCTTTGAATCATTCAAATCAGTCAAGCAGTGTTCCTTTAATCGTTAACAAAATATTGTATCCACACATACATACATACACATATTTACACTTACATTCATTTTTGCTAAGGTATGCGAAATTGTTTAGAAATCTTTGAAATGTAAAAACAATGCAAAAATTTTTGTTTTTGATTTTTTGGACGATTACTGTAACCGACACTACGGGGAGTTAATAAATATATTATAATAAAATATTATCTCTTTTATATTTATTGCCTCATTCAGACATAGATAGAGTTATTGTGCAATTTGTCAATTATTACACACATTAGTACTAGACTACATTTTTAACTTTCCGAAGAGTGAGTTATTGTAATCGTCCAAAAATTTAAATTGAATTTTTTTGCAAATCTTTGCGATTCAGAAGTTTCTGAATATTTTGGCATACCTTAAAAAAATGGATGTACGTGTGTCACATACGGTATGTGTATGTATATGTGTGTATGTATGTACGTGTGGATACAGTATTTAGTTGACGTTTTCGAAAGCACTGCTCAACTGTTTTGAATGATTCAAAAAATGTATGTGTGTATGTGTGTGGATACAATATTTTGGCGATTTAAAAAACATTTGATTCCTAGTGATAAGGAGATGAGCTAAATAGTTTTTGGGAAAAGTAGGTCCAGCCATTTCCGAGATACGGAGCTAAATGTGCAAAAAATGGTGTTTTTGGAGAGAACTATGCATCCGATTTGAATGATTCAAAAAACTTTATGCTTGTGTTGACAAAAAATATATATACATTTATATTTCAATTTCAAAAACAATCTGAATATCAAAAATAATTCGTATTTTAATTCTAATTCTAACTACAGTTTTAAAGCTCACTTTAAAATTCAAATAAATAATTTTAACTTTGCAATTTAGTTTATATAATTCTTCTAAATATTAGGCAATGTCCTTTATTTTAAATCCAATTGATTAAATTTATTAAATCCAATTTTGTACATTCTTTTTTTTTTTTTGTTATTTATTTTACATGGCTGTGGATCTTGCGATCATTACGCCAGTTATAATTTTACATTATTGTGTATTTATACAGTAATTTTACTATTATACATAAAACTATATACAATTTTATATAAATCTACATTATTACTAGATATTAATACTTGTGTGTTTACTGGAAATATAATATTTTTTTTGCAGTTTCTGATACATATTTCTTCTTGGATTCTCATACATTCTGCATTCCCAGAACATATGATCTATTGTCTCCGGTTCGTCACCACATTGGCATATATAATCTTGGATTATTCCCAACCTCCAGAGATGAATCTTGCACATTGTATGCCCCAGCCTTAATCTTGTAATTGTTGATACGAATTTCCTACTGCTTGTATCATTTTTGAACCAGGTTGTTTGAGATACCTTTTCTTTTGACAGGGCATAAATTATACCCTTGCTTTTTGTTGACGTTGAGAAGTCTTTTTGCCACACATCTATGCTCCGCTCTTTGATTAAATTTTTCAGCTCCAACGCAGGTATTTTTTTACATTGTACTCCAATTTGACCAGCTTCTTTTGCAAGAGTATCAGCAATCTCATTTCCTGTGATACCTGAATGTCCCCTGATCCACGTCAATATTAAAGAATTTATGCCATTATTTATTGCATTCATTTTATTTATAATTTCTATTATCATGTCATTTGATCTTCTATTTGGGTTCGCTATCGCTGATATACATGCTTTGCTGTCACTAAATATAATTGTTTTCGTGATGTTTTTCTCCCACGCATAATTTACAGCACAGTATATAGCCACCATTTCTGCTGTGTAATTAGACGCATAATTTGGTAACTTAATTCTCTTACTAAAATTGTGATATGGCACAAATATAGCGCAACCACAACTGTACCCTACTTTAGAACCGTCTGTGTAAATGTGATTTTGTACATTTACTTTTCTTTATTAAATATATAAACGTTGTCGTCCAATTCCTAATCTTTTATAGTGTGTCTATAAAATAAGAATAGTGAAAGCTACCGTATTTATAATAATCTATTTGGCAATTTCTCGAAAATTAAATTGCATTACGGTACGGAAAGTTCCAGCAATTTGCCTTAAAGCACGATGCCATGCACTACTAGTTAGTATTCGTAATTGCAATAAGTCTTAACAGATAAATGTGCATAGATATAAATTTATTATTATTCACGGAGTACAATCTAATTCACTCCTGGCGAAGTAAAATAGAAACCCTCACCCTCGCATTATTTTATTTTCGGTGGTCGTGCTGTAACAACAAATTGAAAATGGGCGAGTGATTAATATCCTATTTGGCCGCTAGAAAGCCAACGCACCTATACACTCATAAATGCATACATGCAAATAATTATAACGTCGTATACATATATAGAAGAAGTTTGAGGTGTTTGATAACGTGTAAACCAACACACGTTTATAGAGGAAAATGGAAATAATTAGTTTGAACTAAGGCAAGGTGCTGAAAATTACCGATTTGTTAATAAAAGTAATAGAGAAATTATGTTATTTTTTAACTTATTTATCAGGTGTTTTGGAGCTAATTTAACCCATTCGACTCGGATACCGCTCCGGCGGCAAATCGTGTCGTCGCAAACTAAACTTACATTTAATTTTTTTTTATTTTTTTTTATTTTTTTTTTAAATTAATTTACTATTACATTCGTTTATTGTTTGATTTATTAATTTTATAAATAAATATATAACAAAATTAATTTATTAGCTCATGATCCCCATAATTCTAATAAAGATCTGTGAAGAAATGATTTGGCATGCTTCATCAGAATAAATGGATATGTGTGTATGTGTGTTTTGTGTAATTATTTGTGTAAAATTAAAAAAACCTTTTGCTTTTATTGACGAAAAGATTGTTTTTGGGGAAAGCAAAACAAAAATTTTTATCTCATTTTTTTTCTAAAAAACATGTTTAATATCGGAAATAATTCTAAATTAATTTTAATTCCAGCTAAAATTCTGAAACACACTTATATACTTGAAATATCACTTATATTAATATATTATATATATTATAATATTAATATATTATAATATATTATTATAACATTTTTCTAATTTTTTTTTTACTGTACGGGAAGTTCCAGCAATTGGCTTAAGGCACGATACTATACACAGCTAGTTGAATTTGAGTTCTAGAAGTTTATTCTTGATCTTATTGAATTATCATAAACATTTATCCTCCGCCATGAATTTTGGTTATAATTTTATAAGTAGGTGAGTTAATTTGGATTATAGTTCAGGTGATAAAAATCGATAAATTTGGTGCAAAAAATTAAACATATTGTTGAACTCTAAATAAAAATTTGATGAATTGTTAAGAACAATTCCAATTATTATTTTAACCCCGAAAAGCCTTTTTTGCTACTAGGTTTCATAACTAGCCAGGTGTCAAGCACTAGTGACATTGGGCTTCAATTCAACATATAGATAGCGATATATTTCCATGTTTCCTATTAATAAATATAATGTAAAAAGTAAACTAAAATATAAACTATAAAAATTAGTATTTCTGAGATAGATTTACTTTTAGGTCAGTAAAAATTAACCCTGGAAAATAAATTGTTAATTTACAAGGCAGTGATGTGGGAGCAAATCAAATATTTTAATAATGCAATGTACCCAGTCTAAAATTTTGAGACAGTCACCAATAAGACTTTACAGGATAATCTAAGAATCAGTAGAAAACTGGTTATAACTGTTAAAAGCTCTACAATCTTCAGAAAAAACTTTATTAGATGCGGTTTTTAAGCCTGTAATATGGTAACTGCACTAATTCAATATTAATTATTGTGTAACATACATTACGTTTTAGTTTCATTATTAATTTCCCATAAGGAAAATCAAAAATGAAGACTTTTGCATATCTGAACGTTTCAAACGCGCTTATTTTGTCTATAAAACAGCTCCTAACAACTTTGAAAAATATTCAAAATTTTCAAAAAATACAAAATTATCATAATTAAAAATTAAGTAAATATGTGATTGTGATAATCAGAAAGTAAAGAAATCACAAAAAATGTTAATTTTCAAAAAAACTTAATGCATTTAAAAATTTTAAATTACGGTACTAGAAGGTCTGACAATTCATCTTAAGGCACGATGCCATGCACCACTAGTTTAAATTTATTTTAAATATGAAATGTTCTATAAGAAGTAGACAAAAGGTTAATACATAAATATACAAAATTAAACTTTTCATAACAATTTTTCAAGTTCAGTTCTTCAAAGAGAATAGAGAATTTTTATCGAATGCAAACTCAATTTTCAAGTTATTTATATCGCATAAAAATAATTGTTATAATTTACAAATACACGATATCTTAAAAGACATTTGTACGTTTACAATAGAATGCCATCAAGTCTACAGAATAAAATATCTTGAATGCATTCGCATATAATCGAATCTTGCACACATGACATTCATCCATTACAAAACATTCCCTCACATACAACAAACGAATGTCTATTCTATTTTTTCATTTATTATCTTCTAGCAGACATATAAATGCGAGAGCTGGAAAATACAATATGTGAAAATTGATCAAAATTAAACTAAGACTTAATACTTGACTCTGTTTCAAATTACTAAGGTAATCAAATTAGATTATAGATTTTTTCATAATTGAATATTATAAAACATCCTATATATTACATAAAAATTAACATAATTTTCAACTGTTTCTTTTCAAAATAAAGTTTTCGCTCTCAATTAATTCGAAACACTACGATCTCCAATTGATATCTCTTAAACACATTTAAATTATCTGTAATTATATAATTACAATATGCAATAATATTAATTATTATAGTGCACAGACACGTGCTTGTACGTCCCAAAATTGTAACTTGTTATTTCAAATTTTAATAAATTAGTATAATTCGACAAGTTTTTGAGGAACTATTTAATGCACGATTTTTATGGTCATGTTAAAATTTATTAAAAATGTCGAAACATTTTTATTTCAAGAAAATTAATAAATTATTTTCAACGACTCAACCGTTTTTGAGAAAACGTCGATGAGAAGACTTATTTCAACTAACGTCAAAAAAAAGCGATGCTAATTTTTTCTAACTTGAAATTTTCAAAATTAAACGGCTTGTCTTAGGGCGGTGATATTTTGTATGTCGTATAAGACCATGATATCTATCGCCAGAAAAAGTTTTATAAAATTGAAAACAAAAATTTTCAACAGTTAATTACAAGAAAACACACACATATATTTTTTCCAAATTTGGCCTCATTCGATTCAGAATGGCCTAAAACGTCGAGAAAACTAAATAAGTAAATAGGATTTTTCGACAAAAACTAGCTTTTATTCGAGGAAGTAACCAAATTGCCTTTCTAGTTTATATAATGATGTTTTAATTATTGTCGGTTGTCTTATATATGTGTGATGAACTATTATTACAATTTCTGTAATAGAGCAAATATTTACTGATGTGTTGATGCTGAATCAAGGCTATTATCACCTGGAAACATTGCTATCTATATTTCCAAGTGAAAACCGTTGTAACTACTGCTTGACAACAAGCTGGTCGAAGCGGGATGGAACCCAGGACCTTTGATTATGGTCTAGTCATTCCATTCACTTTAGGAGCGAGCTCATTAAAAACAGTGTACCTAAATATAGATTTTTTTATAAAATTCAATTACAAAATATTTTTTTCGATATCGATTCTACTAGTTCTTGGTCTACTATATACACAAAGATCGGTATACAAAATGCAAGCCACTACATGAGTTACATTACATTCTATTTGGTTCGGGGCATTATTTGTTCGGACGATTTGTATGTAGTAAGTGTGGTGTGCTTTTAATTCCTCGGGCTATTTATTTCTAGCTTCAATTGCAAACGGCAAACATTGGCGGGGATTTGCTCATTGTCGAAACGCCGAATCAAAAGGAATATGAATTTATGCCCAACTAATAATTTCATAAATCATATGGCGAGTTTAAGCACGAACGAGAGAAATTTGTAGGATTCGGCAAGCGAAGAGTAATTTGAACTATATATTAATTTCAAGAGTAGGTAGTTAATTATTTTGAAAATAAAATTTTTAATATCGTCGGAATTTATCATTTACTTCCAGAATTACCTAATTGTAAGTATTCTCGACGTTTTAAGTCGTTCTGTATTAAGTAATTTGATACTAAAATAAGGAAAATGTGTGTATGGATGTGAATGTATGAGCCAAAATTTGATCGTTGACAAAGGATTTTTTTTAAAAAACTTCCTAAAGAGCGTAGTTGCGTTGATTTGTTTGCACGATGTTCGGCGTAGTCCTGTTAAGTGCAACTTGCAGTAACTACTTTCTTGACAAAAATCCTGAGCTAATTTAAAAAATTTGCACAGACACGTGCTTCTACGTCCCGAAATTGTAGCTAATTATTGCTAATTTTAATTAGTTCATATAATTCAAAAAATTTTGGTAGAACTGAGTAGTGCACGAACTTTATCGCCATGTTAGAATTCACTAAAAAAGTCGAAACATTTTTTTCAAGAAAATTAATAATTTATTTTGTGAAATATTAAGCATCTGCTATAAGAAAATATTGGCACGAGTATATATATATTATATATATATATATATATATATTATATATATATATATTTTATTATATATATATATATATATATATATATATATAATAAAAAATTGGAAGACCAATAAAAAAAGCCAGCTGATTAGTTTCTGGCTAAGTTCACCCGGGCCGTTTTCTCTTAATGAAATGCAAGAAAATGATTTTAATAATAATTGATATGATGCTAAGAATCCTGGTCCTAAAAAATCCAAATCCTAAATCATTTTAGGCTTACGATAAGTAGTTTTGCTATAAAAATTCAGAAAAGTTAGGAGGAACAAAATGTGTCAAGATTTCAAAATATTTTTGTTTTGACTTAAAAGTTGCAAAACTTAAATTCTTATTTATTAAGTGAATGAGTAAATACATCGATAAGTTTTTATAACTTGCTTGAAAGATAAATGCCACCTTCACCTAGTTAAATTATATTTATAGGCATAATTATATTCCGGATTTAGCTATTTAGTTTTGCATAATAAAATCTCCTTGATCATTTTCAATGAAAATTTTGATCAATATAGTCATAAAATAGTCATTAACTATGAATAGGCCATAGTATGAATAAAGCTGAATAGAATTGCCTACATTAACAAAATATTATAAATATAATCATACAAATAAAAATCAACGATGTAGTTATTTCACAGACGAAAAACTTTGATGAACATTTTAATTAACATGAAAACAGTTATTAATTATTTTTAGCTTGGAGCAAAACTACTAAAAATATATTTGAAATCCATATATGTAATTGATTAAAAAATTAATTTAAAAGCATTGAATGTGATTTATACAGTTAGTCGATAGTTTTAAATATAAAATATTAAATATATATTAATAAAGTGAGAGTGATATTTTGAGTGAAAAATATATCAATAAAATTATTTTCAAAACATTGTTCAAGAATTGTTTAGTAATTGTTTAATAATTTTATTGTATTTTTTTTAATATCACTTCCTACTTGACTTTGATATTTGAAAACAAAGTTGAGATAAACAGAATATAATTTCTGAATAATTAAATCTAAAAATGTCAAATTTGACTTAATATGTATTTTTTTTGTAGTAATCGAATAATTTGTTTAGTGAATAAATAGTGTGGTATTGTTTTTTGGAACAACTTTATTAAATGTTAGTCTTTTATAATAGTAATTACTTTCAAGTTATGTACTTTATATACAATTTTGAAATTTGTGTGATTTGTCGCTAAAACATAAAATTTTAAAAATGAAATAGAGTTCTTCCCATGTTATTTCCATAAGAAACTTTGTTTGGCGTGCGGACTATCTTCAAGTGAATATTAAGAGCTAAAACTTTCAGATAATTTTTTCTAAGAAATTTGGAAGCATTTGAGCCCCTGGGAGCAAAAAAATTCGAAATCATCTCAAGTTAAATTTTTACATAGCGACTTATTTCAAGTCATGCTTCATTATACAAAAATTTGCTGACATTCTTCAAAGAGAATTCAAAGTATTCATTTCATTAAGATATCTATACAATATATAATGTTTTTATAATTTGTTAAATTTAAAAAATCTATCAGGTACACATCACCAAAAACAAGAATGTATTATTCAATATCTCGGACAGTCATACATATCCGTAACACAAATATCACAATCACCTATTAATTTGATCATATTTACTTTTAGATTAGAATTTCTGTTATTTTCTAATAAAAAAATATAGTGAACGCTGCAAATGTACGCCAGTGCATTATAGCGCAATTGTGTAGTTTCTTTTGATTCCGAAAGTCCCGACCGGCAAAACAATTACAAAGGCGAACGGAGGAAAAATCACCCCGGTTTTAATAGCTTAAAAATAAGAATAGAAAAACATCACAAACCGAAACGAAATAGCTTCCAAAGTAATGGCATCAAAAATGCTCATAGTGCAGCAATATATCGAGAGCAATAAGCGGTAAAAACAGCTTGGAAATATATTAATCATTACGACTATTAATTTTCTACGAAGTAATGAATTAGCAAAAAAATAATTGATTAAAAATGGCACGGAGTAATTGTTAAATTAATTTCCATCCTTGATTCTCGAAACAAATAGATTTCGATATGTAATATTGAACTTTCTGTAGGTTAAGTTATAGTAATCGCAAAAAATAAAAAAATAATTTTTTTATATATCTTTACGTTTGAAACGCTTCTGAACATTTTGATATACCATAGAAAAAATGTATATATATTTATGTGCATGTGTGTGTATGTGAGTGTGAGTGCGTATGTTGGGATACAATTTTTGTCCTGAATTTTAAATCAACTGAATGAAAAAACATTTGATTCGTATTAAAGGAGAGGCCCGAGGTTTTGGTAAAATTTTAGCAGGTCCGGCCGTTTTAAAGATGCGGGGCAAAAAATGCCAAAAATGATAATTCAATTTTTGAGAGAATGGGGTGTCTAAATGATTCAATAAACATTTTACCTGTGATTAAATTTTTGAAAAAGCAGATCCAGCGGTGTTGGAAATCCAATAAAAAAAGTAAAAAAATTATATTTTGATTATTGATCATTAGACATATGCAAATCAAATTATCAGATATTTTACAGAGTTTTCAATGATAAGCACAAATAACATACAAGTGCGTTACAGATGCAGTTATTTTGTTTTTTAATTGATAACTACTTTAGACATCAATGAAAATTAATATGTTTACATTTTTTGTAGTTTATAATTTATAATAAAGTACTAAATGAAATAATGTTGCTTCATTTCTAATTATAATGCAGCATTACAAGAGCCTAATATGTTCATGGAAAATAATTGAAAGATACGAGCAAAGAAATTAATAGAATAAAATAAATATATAGCTGTAAATAGGATTTTGCTGAGGGCAATTTGCACGAATTTCTGTATATGTAATCTACTTAATAAGTATTGAGATTCAGTTATATAGATGGAGCATCCACTTCCAATTCACTAAAAGTGCATCGATATGATTTCTATTCGATGTCTTTCAAACATACTTGTAATATCTATAATTGTAAACATTAAATAAATTTGTTTACCATATTTTATTTTATCAATTTTGTGTTCTAATTACGTGTTTTACGTAAATGTTTCACACTCTAACAAACTATAATCAGTAGCACATATGAAACACAAAAAACGAAACATGCTTCGACAAAGATTCTTATTAGAATCGCTCAAGCTTGAGGAGCAATTACAAATTTTTATGATTTTTTATAATTTAACTTATTATCGTAGTTCCATAATATTTTAGTATATTTTTCCAGACTACAAAATCTATCGTTAACCAAAGTTTCATCAGAATAGTTTAAAAAAAAATCAACTTTTAATTACGAAAAATCGTCCCGCACGATCACCACCAAAACGCGAGTCCAAATTTATTATTCAAACAGTTTAAGAATTTTTAAAACCGATTCAAAATTGTGTGCTATAACGTGGACAATTTTTTTCACACTTTTCTACTAGTTACAAAGAAACGGCTCGGCCAATCGTCGCTCAAACTAAACTCCTTATCGAGTTATATGGAATGCTTTTAAAATTTTTGAAATTCAGCCATTTTAGAGGAAACAACGAAAGATCACATGCCATATGCACACATATATTTTTCCCAAAATTGTTGTTGCAATCTAGAGTTCTCATTTAACAAAGTAGAAAAATATCTCCCTGGAGATCTATCACGCCATATTTGATTCTCCTAAATGGTCATCAAAATTATAGCTCAATGGCTTATAAAATGCAAGTGTTCCAATTGCCATTCAATGTATATTAAAAAAAAATGCTGTCGTTCGATTCAGAATGACTTATAACGTCGAAAAAACATAAATTAGCTGATAGGATTTTTTCAGGGAAACAAACTTCTTCGGATGTATGAATAATTTGTCCGAAGCGAAAGTGAAGAAACAGCTTTTTGTTGCATATCGTGCAACTATAAATTAAGTATCCATTGATTAAAAATTTTCAATCCAGATTTTCAGTATAAATTATTTATTGTATCCCGAGTGCAAAATTGTCGAATTCTTTAAACTTAGAATGTTTATTGTTTACATGTTTTACAATAGTTTGTACACTTCCAAGCAGTTCAATTTAAGCCTATAAAATATGAATTATAAAATTTACAGTAAACATTTATGATAATCTATTTGAGCATGCACCAAATAATTAATAATCATAAAGCAAGTGAAAATCTTGCGCAAAATCTTGCTCACCTTACCAGAAAAACTCGACAGAAATCTGTTACAAGAAGTACTAGAATCGAGTGCACCGAGCTTTACTACCAAATAAATTTTTTGTACTTAGTTTTTAGGAAGAGTATTTCTGCGTTTATGATATGTCATCGATCATTGAAAAACTTGCTGGGGGTGATATTTCAATTATATTTAGGTACTGTAAAGTGAAAATCCAAAATATCCGTACATAGAACTCTAGCTAAAGTTATCTATTTCCAAGAAATGCCATCACTGAGGTGCAAGTGTGTATATATAAGCAAGAAGAGGGCACTCAATCTTGTGGAATTACCATGAGAGCAAAATCTCCGAACTTAGACGCACGAATATCGAGCCGGGGCTTAACTTTAGTCTTCCAGATTTAAGTATCTTCCGACAATTGCAATGCGCCGTATAAATTTATGTAACGATGCTGTATAGATGGATAAATTCGGTTTCAGACAGTGATGGGTTTAATAGAAACTTTTGTCTAGGATAATACATGGATAGAATTGAATGAACTCAGTTCTTATATACATAGTGATAGAAGTTACTAAGTTTAATCAATATGTAAGGTGTGTTGGTTGTAGTCCAGTATTTTATAAAAATTTTATCTTATTTTTACCATTTTTGATATCAAGAATGTGATTTTTCTGTTGGCCATTGTAAAATAATTATTTTTTTTAAATAAAAATAAAGTAATGATTTTCGTTTCAAATGTTACTATATATGCATATAATCAATAAAACTTGATTAACTAGATTTGTGGGTTTAGATATAGGGTAGAACGGAGCTTAAAGATACGCAGGCAAACATGCCCACTTCTAATCAAGAAATGTTAGGATACTTTTAACAGCAATATTTAAAAGTAGAGAAAAAAAGATGTGTAATTTGCCTCAATTGAAGCAACGTCGCCTAGAGATAAACGGTAGAAAATCTGTAACAAAAGTATTTTGTTTCGTTTTTTTTTTTTTGTGAAAATCGTGAAAACTGGCTCAACCACTTGCTCACTGGGAACACAGAAATATGTATATTAACAAAGTACCTTATAATTACTTCTTGGGGCAAGTAACCTAAGATAACTTATAAATTGTGACTTATACAGTTACTCGAAAATATTAACAATAACATGCCTTCTACTTACAAATTCTGTAAGTGATTGATTTTTTTAAAATTGATTATAAAAAAATGTTAATATAGTAAATGCATACAAATAGATACAAATCTACAAAAGGATTTGATAATATAGAATTTAATATGAAATCAAGATTCAATAATGGGTTTATTGGAGCATAGGTGGTTATGTATACTAATAAATAATTTATAATTTTTACAGAAAATGTAATATTTAAAAAAATCATCAAATCATCAATATGACAAATATTTGCGATGCTCTTGGAATACAACAGGTTAATAAAATAAATAATAAAAAAATGAAAAATCATATTATTATATCAAATTTGAAGCAGAATTATAAAAAGACTTATTATTTTAAATATATTAAAAAGTGAATGAAAATCAATTAGCGCAATTATTCTCTTTTCTCGTCTGGGCGAGTGTTTAGATTTTTTGGCACTCTATGCTTCAATGATTTATTTCTTTCATTTTTTTGGGTGAGACCTTAATATAATTTTTACGTATACATTATTAAATAATTTTATAACATGTATTTTGTATGTTAGATTCAACAGACGTATTTATAAAATCTTTATATGCCTTTATAATAGCTTAAATGTTGGTGGGGTTACAAGGGCCAACTGAAACTTTAGCCTGAGGCAAAGGTAGAAAATCAATGAAAAATAGGAAATAAAATTGTAAATTTAGTAAAAAAAGTAATAAATTAATAAAATAAATTAATATTTATTCTAACATTGCTGATGGATGTTTCTGACGAAATACCAGTTCCAGGTTATTTACAGTATTAGCTTTGTAAACTATGTGCCAATGAAATTTATATTTTGCAATGGTTGAATATTGTATCTATTATTTTGTAAAATCCCTCTAAAATTAAAAATAAGACATTTTATCTGTTTTTCACCTGGCAGTCCCATTTCACCCCGCCTATGGGGTAAAAACGCTCATGTGACAATTTTTTGAAAAATAAGAGCAAAACATATTTCTACAATGATGAATTAGCTGGGAGTTTTACTGAGTATAGTCATATTGTCGTATATATACTATACGCACATCAAACTATAGTTGTTTGATGTGCGGTATTTGTTGTAATGTGATTGGTTTGGTTTTCACAATATGATTGATCGAAGTGCAATTGGACCTTTATGCCCCGTCCTACTTTCCTACCAAGATAGTGAATAAATGAATAGCCATGGAATTTTTTTTTTAATTTTCTTAAAAGTAGTAGTGTTAAATAGGAAAACTCATATTTTCAATAGAATTAAATTATAGTAAAACCATATGCAATAAGGAAAGTGTATTAGAAATATTAATAATAAGTCTGGATGAAAAAGATGTTGAACTGTTAAAATAGACATTATTACCGAATATGTGGAATAAAAAAATATATCGTGATTGTTATTGGAACAAATAATATATGTAATGCGAGTCAAGAATGAGCAGAAGTTTAATAAAACTTAAGAGCAAAAAGATCAAAATAATTAAATTACAATAAGAGCATTTTATATTAGCAATATTAAGTAATTTAAATTTAGTGATATTTATTTCACTTGAAGATATAAATCAAAAATATATTTATATGAGACATAGGCTTTTAGGGAGAAAATAAAGTACTGCGATATGAACTGATATGAATAAAGATTAAATAAAAAAAAATTAATTCCATTAAACGTTTCGACACTTGTGTGTCATCATCCAGTAATCTAAAAAACATATTACATAATATATATATATATATATATATGATTTAGTAGTTAATTTTGATGTTGAAATATATGAGTGAGTTCTTGAGGGCGATACATCAAACAAAGAAAAGCCAAAGATTTATAAAATAATCTTTATTTCCAAACGTTTCGACATTCAATTTAATGTCATCATCAGTGGATATTACGTTGGTTAGTTACATATAGAGAAGTGTACACAGCACTAGAGATTTGGCACTAACATTTATACAACTAACTTGTCAGCACTATGCATTTTTTTATATATAATTTTTTTGTATGATGTAAACAGAAAAATGATAGTTTTATTGAACAAAAATGTAAGTAGAATTATGTAATTTCTGCCACGACTTCTGTACTTTGCTAGTACCGAGGCATGTATGAAAAGTCTTTTCATACATGCCTCGGTACTAGCAAAGTACAGAAGTCGTGGCAGAAATTACATAATTCTACTTACATTTTTGTTCAATAAAACTATCATTTTTCTGTTTACATCATACAAAAAAATTATATATAAAAAAATGCATAGTGCTGACAAGTTAGTTGTATAAATGTTAGTGCCAAATCTCTAGTGCTGTGTACACTTCTCTATATGTAACTAACCAACGTAATATCCACTGATGATGACATTAAATTGAATGTCGAAACGTTTGGAAATAAAGATTATTTTATAAATCTTTGGCTTTTCTTTGTTTGATGTATCGCCCTCAAGAACTCACTCATATATATATATATATATATATATATATATAAAGTATCATTTACCACTTGGTACTAAAACTTTTACGGTCGAGACGCACACGTAAATTTTCGTTTATGTTTTCATGTCCATTGCATTGTGTTTATTTCTTTTATATTCCTTAATTAAATAAGTACATTTATTCTGAGAGCTCTGGCTAATTTTTTTCGCCCTAAAAGCCACTGTGTAATTTTGAACACTACGCGTTCTTTTGGGGGTGCACAATTAACCATTAAGCATTAAACTCATGGGGACCTTACCACCCGTTCTTCTCAAGTCTTTGGTCTCGTGCAGAGAAACCAAGAGCTGGGAAACAATTTATTTATTATTATGAAGATTTGATCAGAAACTAAATATTCGCATAGCCAGAAGCATCAATGAAAAAAAACAATGAGTGAAACTCCATATGTTGTAAAGTTGTTACATCAACTTCATAACCAAAGTATTTAAAAAAAAGTACTTTTAGTTGTAAGTATACTATTATGGAAAAATCCATTCTATCAGTTTTCCTTCGAATGTAGTACATGTCGTCTCTGTAAATAGCTGCACCATTGTATGTGATTCTTACATTTATTTTTTACTTTATAAACAACTTATTCAATTTATCCAGTAATTATGTGACAAACTAAATAAAAATAGTAGGAATAAATTGCAATTTTCCTAAAGTCGTGTTGCAAAATCCTTCTAATATGTGAAAATAATCCAGTTAATAAGATTTGAATTTAAGTAACTTTTCAAATTGTCACGATATAATTTTCAAATTTGACTTCAAGATATTTGTTGAAACCAAGAGCTTAATCGTGATAAACAAATGCATCACAACTGTCGAAGAGCGTTCAACAATTACAAAAAAAAACGGGTTCCATTTTTTGTATGTTCTAAAGAGTTTTTAAATTTTTGGCATCCGTTCAAAATATTTACAACTTTATCAGGTTTCATAAGGTTTCAATTTTTTTTTTCTTTGTTAAAAAATATTTCTGTTCATCAACACTTAATGCCTAATTTACAAAATGTAAAGGTGCAAAAAAGAAATAATACAGCAAATACAATAAATTCAATATAAAATAAAAAAAGTTAAAATGAAATAAAATAATAATAGTAAAACAAAAATAATAACATAAAAGAACTATGGCGTGATGATGTAAGTCGCGGACTAAATAAGGGATGAATCTTCTAATGTATAATGTGGAATGAAACAGGGACAGCAATTTTTGAGTAAACTGAAATTTCAACACACTTATAACTTACCTTCCCTCATACGTACGTGCATATTCACACATTTCTTGTTCAATTTTGTATACAAAATACAAAATGAGCAAACCAAATTTTCTAGCGTATTTTTTTCCTTTATAGAAATTATTAACATTCCGAAGGAGAAGTTTATGTTTTCATCAAAAAATCCGCTTCGTTAATTTTATGTTTTCTCGACGTTTCAAGCCACTCTAAATCGATTGAGACGATGTGTGTGTATCAAGCCATTCTGAATCCATTGATGTGTGTGTCGACGTTTTCTCAAAAACGGCTATCAGTTTTCTCACTAATTTTCTCAGTTTTGTGCAGCGATTTGGTAAAAAGTGTTGAACTTTTCGTCCACATTCAAGTTCATACTACCGAATCGATTTTAAAAAATCAAAAACTGTTCGAAAGATATTAGTTGTTAATGATACTGATTAGTTTTAGGTGGAAATCTACCGAACCGTTTTTTTGTAATTAACTGTTTAAAAAAATGTAAGCCAATTAGTATGGAACTTTTTTTGGCGATATATATCATGGTCTTATAGAACTTACTGAAATATTATGACCTTACGACAAGTAGTTTAATTTTAAAAGCTCAAAGTTTGAGAAAATGAGTTGTTTTTTTGACATTTGTTAAAATTAAAATTAGACTATTTACTTGATATAACGATAGAGTTCTTGGTCTTGATGAACATACTAAACCATTAAAGTCCTGCGGAAACTGGTTCAATTATAAAAATTGTTAATTTTTAAAAATTTGCTTTTAGAAAATACACCGAGTTTACGTGATCGTTCGTTTTCAATAATGTGTAATAAATCCACTCGGATTACTCTTAATCATTCCTAAATTAATTCCTTTATTATTGATTGAGTCGGTTATTTACACATATCGGGAAGTTTTTGTAACTTGCCTCAAGGCAACATATTACCAATTAGTTTGATTATAGTCATCATTTAAAATGAATGTTTTTTTTTTTAAGTGTGAATATATTATATAAACCTTATTAAAGAAATGTTTAATTATTCCAAAGCAAATAAATTAATCAGCCCTAAGTCTATTATCAAACGGCGTCCTCTCTTGAAGATTATGTCGTTATCAGATGCCTTAACTAACGTACCCGAGCGAATTTTCTGGATCCGAGAGCAATCGCGAAATAATCATCTTTCCGAGCTATGCTGTTATCTTCTCTATTTTATTGTCCTGTCTCGGGGTCCTTTCTCTTTTCATGTTTTCGGCCCTTGTGTTTGTGCCATGTTACATGTTTGTGTGCACGTGTTATCTGATTTTTCCACAAAAAAAGAAATCTACTTCCTTTTTGATCTCGTCTGAGATTTAATACGGATACGAAAGAGCTTTTGAGAGCTTCTGTTTTTACATCAGTTTGAGCTTACGATTGCGTGTAATTAAAAGCGGTTTTCGGCGACAGTGGGATATTTGGCCACAATCAGGCTAAGTGATTATTTGGGATCTTCTGTGCCGGGAATGATAATTGATAAGAATGTAAGATTATTCTGTATATAATACATTAAACTTCAATCTTTTTGTCAGTTGATAGTAGGGTATATCAAAGAAATAATTTGATAATAGAATCGATGCATATCAAACAAATGGATCAATTGGCAAATTTCTTATTATATGCCTGATAGATAATAAGAAATACTATGCCTGATAGATAATAAGATATACTTTGGCAACTAAGTAAATGCGGATTTCTGTTATAAAATCATTGTCATTTTTTTATGTAACTTTATCATGAAATCTTACAAGCAGCATTATTACTCAAGTTCAGGACTATAAGGAGGATTTGGCAAAACATCCTGACTAGGGTTTATACAAAAACCGACATTTCAGAAAACCGGTTTTCGAATTTTAATTTTACTAAGAAACCGGTTTTAACCGGTTTTCGAATTTTATGTAGAAAATAAATTTTTGCTCTAATGTTCTGTAATTTATCCGCAAATTTAGTGTAATTTAGAGCAGTATTTGAATTTATTTATTGTTCAATTTCATAGATAGGAAACAAAATTATTTTAATTTTAATTAGTAGAACTAAAAAATATCTTGATTAAATAACTTTGAAAATAATTATTCGATATTCATGCATTATTTTCAAATATAAGAAAATATTTTTATGATAGTGAAAGGAAAGTTTTCGGATAAACAAAAATAATACATTTTTAAATAAAAAAATCATTAAATAAAAAAAAAATAGATACATATTGATAAATGCTTGTTAATAGCAATTTTTGTTTTAAAAACAATTAAGCTAAACTTTTATCTCTAGTCCGAGCAATTTTAATTAATTTATTTAAACATTTTAATTGTTTTTTGTTTAATAAAATATGATTTAAGAAAATTGAGAATGTCTATCAAATTGTTACTTAGACGTGTCCTTTGTTTACTCACAAAATTTCCTGAAATAGAAAATACCCTCATACTTGCGACCAAATTATGCTTAATTGTTTTTAAAGCCTGATATAATAATTCTAAGTTTTTTGTTCTTTAATTTGTGGCATCTAGGGTTTAAAACTCTTTTTTTTTTAAGTTTGAGTAGAGGAAGTTACTTCTTCAAGAAGAAGTCACACTGATTGAAATTAATATATTCACTGGTATAAAAATCTAAAATAATATATACAAAACCTTTCTGGGAACCATTGCAAACTGATAAGATATCAAATGCTATTGAAACGATAGGATTTTAAGAATCAAAACGCTTTCATCTCTCTTATTTGTCTATATTTGTCATTTTCCATTTATACAGTGAAAACCGACTTTTTTCACTAAAAAACCGGTTTTCGAATTTCATAATTTTCGCTAAAAAACCGATTTTTAAAACCGGTTATTGAAAACCGACAAACCCTAATCCTGACAAACCTCCATTAACTTTTTGCCGAGTGGCCAAAGATATGTGATGTCAATAATGGAAAAAATCAGTGTTTCGATTTGTTAATTCAGGCCATTTTCTTCAACTGCATTGTTTAATTTCATTAGTTGTTTAATGTATATATCAGAATTGGTCATCCAGTTTGGTAGTAAGAGTAGAAGTAGGCAATAAACTTTAACCAGACGACCAGAGTGTTTTTCCATTTGATAAAAAAGATTACCAGAACAAAATTTTTCAAACCAATTTGAACACTGCGGTTTTTATACGATTTTATCACCATAAACTGACTATAACTTTTTGCAAAAATTTCAGAAATTAAAAAGCAAAATAGGACAAATAATAAATTTGATTATTCAAATTTTAATGAACGCCTAACAAAAACTACACAATCGATCAAAAAACTTTTACACAGATTGACTGCTAAATTGCCTAATATCCAATAACAAAAGGTATTTTATATTTAGACTACATCAGCAAAGATGAAACTTATCATTGAAAGAGACCAAAATATCGCTCGACAAATCAAATTGTATTTAATCTTTTGAAGCATCTTAAATATGTTGAAAGTTTGACAATATTGAATCTTGTTCAAAACTTGAGAAAAATTGAAAAATCAGTCAGGATTTGTATCAAATTTTGAAAAAAAATAGTATTTTTATTAAGAAAAATAGAGCAAAAAAATGATATTTTTTAGAGAAAGAAGAAAATTTGATACTATAATTATAGTATCAAATTTTGGAAAAAAATAGTTCTTTATTAAGAAGAAAGAGCACAAAATGATTATTCTTTGGATTTCAATATTAATACAGATGATATATCAATTATATTGTTTAAATAAAATGATTATTAATGTTATGAATTCATTTCTTGTTTAAATATTTTAGAGAATAAATGCTGCCATTTAGATATAGCATGTAATTTAGATTAAAATAATAAATTGAACAAAATGTAATCTATTTGATTGGAATAGCCAGTTTGAGAATTATATGGTACAAGGCAATGAAAATTTTTACATAACACCTAAGCTTTCGAGCAAGCTCCATTTATATTATTATTAGTAAAATACAATTTTGGAACAGAAATTTCAAAAACTAATAGGTACTACACATGCAGTACAAATGTATACAGTATAAATTTATTATTGAATATTTTATATTTTTAAAAGAGCATGTTTGGCGAATAAAACAAATCAATCCTTTAGATACAAATAAATTAGTAATTTATTTATGAGCATATGAATAGTCTCGTGTCACTCGGTAATGGTATCGACTGAATGATAAACTTATTAATAAAATTGAACGAAACGTATCTACTATCCCGTATCTATCAAATATAATTCAATAACTCAATATCGGTGTTTGGTGAATCAAGTCAGAAGCAATACTCCCGGGGCGAAGTAGCTAGGTGAATTACAACGCGATTCACAAATCGCAAATCTGATTTAGAATTTTACTTCTTTCGCACTACATTCGTTTGCTGATAGATCACAGGTTCTAAAACTGAACATAAAATATATTCATGACATATAATAGAATAAATCCAGTGAATGGTTTACTCAAATTTGGGCTGAAGATTTTGGCGGCGTAAACTATTTTTCCGAAAATAGCTATTGCATTAAAAAAATATTGACGTAAAATAAATATCAATGAGGTACTTTATATAAAATTCAAACACGCAATTTCACATAAGTAATCAACCTTTGAAACCAGGATTTGTAAAATTGTAAAAATTGACTTAATCACTGGGTAACAAAAATTATACTAAAAAGTACATTATAATTACTACTTGGGACAAGTAACCTAAGGTGACTTATGAATTGTGAAGATTTCCGTAAATAGTTTATTTTTTCAAGAATTATATACAGATGAAAATGTTAACATTGGACACGCATATATTGACAAATTTATGTAATTATATATAGATCTATAGAATTAAATATGAAGTCAAGGTTCTACGAGGGATTTCCTCGCGTATTAAATAGGTTACGGCAATCGGCAATTTTCAGTCCAATGTTCCATTGACAACTCGCTTCGGGCAGTATGATATCATGCATTATTGATACGTATTTACACTTTAAACAGCTCTCATATCAATGAAAAATTCATCACTATTACAAAAATTTTCTTAATAAAAAAATTATTCAAATAAAGATTTGACAAATGTTTGGGTCGCCACTTGCCACCTATATAGCCGACTTTAATAGCTAAGTCGAGCTTAAGCAAGAACCTTTAAGTTCTAATCAGTTTTCAAATAATTAAAAATAAAAATTTAAAAAAAAATCTGAAGTAAGATACATGCATAGTCAAAAGTGTAAAAACAGGCTGTCTGGACATTCTAGTAGCCTAGTAATTAAATTATTCAAAACTTACTAATCATAAGTACATAAGTTGACTGAAAATAGTTTTTAGATTTTTTAGCACTGAACAATTGATTTTTTGATTGATTTAGATACATAACCAAGCAATTAAAAAAATAAAGCTATGATAGAAATTATTTTTAGGCAGTTTTAGTAAATGGTAGTTTTTTTTAATTATTCGCATTAAAAATAAAGCAAAAAGCAAAAATTTTAACTAAACTAAAATTAATCTCATTTAAGTCTGCTTGTCTCTTGGGGATTATTAAACACTTATTAGAGATTATTATTCATTTGCCCATCTTAATTGTGTCAAACAGAAACAATAATTTAAGTAATTTTCAAATAAACCTGTATTTAATATTTTTTAATAATCCAAGTTATGCCATAATTTTTAGAGCGTCTTGTCAAAAAAATGTTACTTTGACAGTTACTAAGACAAAAAAATTAAATTTGGAATGAACTATTATTAACTTCGTGTAGAGAATGATGTAGCTATTGCAAAAAAAACAATGATCATTAGTCATATGCACATAAAATTATTCAAAATATTATAGAGATTTTATTCCAATATGAGTAAAATATTTGCTTCCACTTTTATATGTTCTGTACCAATGTATATAATGTTGGAAGTTCACTTATGTAGTTCAGACAGATGTCCTCGACAATTTCTACAATATGGATCAATCAGCTTCAATGGGTTTTACAACATTGTCAAGGTATTTCAAAATTTTCAGAAAAGTAGAATTTTCAAAAAAATTAAGCTTTTATATATATTAAATTATGAGACGGAAAGTTCCAGTGGTGTTCCTTAAGGCACGATGCCATGCACCACTAGTTTAAAACTTATTAATCATCCAAAGTAAATAAATTATTAACTTAATACAATCTGAACTAATTCTTTGTAACTAATGTAATGCTAATTCTTTATAACAAAAATATTTAAATCCTAGTAGAAAGAATCTTTAATCGATCCAAGAGAATTCAATTATCAGTATTCAATTATCAGTAAATTGATCGATCAAAATTTTAACCAGGGTTTGGGTCTAAAAACAAATGTTAAAATCTTTTATTCAATACTGGTTTTTAAATAAATAACCAGTCTTTTGCGTTTTTTATACCAATTTGAGGATCGTTCCTATATCGAGTTAAGAACGGTTGGTTTGCCAGGGGTGCCCCTAACCACATCGGTTCGCTGTAAATGAGCTCCATTGTGTCATGAAGCGAATGGATGGAAGAGTGTGGGATTTATTTACAGAGCAGAATTACTTACATACACACAACTCTATACTAAATATAAACGAGGAACAAAAATTATATATTTTAAATATAAACTATAAGTCAATTTATTTATGCTCTCCCAGTAAGTTACTCACTGGACATACATCGTATTACTTTTCAATTTTACTCTATTTCAGTCTCCTATCATCCTACCAATCCTTCGTACCTGGTGTTACAGAGACAGGTGCAACATATATACAAATATAAAATTAAAGAACACTATTATGCATTTTAAAATTAAAATAAATCTCGTTTATCTGGACCTCAGTTATATGGATTCGCAATTATCCGAACTTCCAACCGCGACTAATTTATATATATCCATACTTACAATTCGAATTTTTGCGCGATTAATGCTGTATTTAAGTATATGTATGTAATGTAATATAAGAAAATATTCATGTATATATAAGGAAGTTTCAATTACTTAATAAACATTATTTTCGTTAATATCTATGTATTTTGTTATTTTCAATAAATACAATATTATTCTTCATACATTTGATTATCCGGATTTTCGATTATCCAAATGCCTATCGACAACAATTAGTCCGGTTAATCGAGGTTCTATTGTATCTACAAAAATATGAATAATTTGAACTACTCATTTAAAAAGTTTATATAATTGCGGTTCTTATTTCCGAAAAAAAGTAATAAATTAATATTAGACGATAATTTTGGCATGTTGTCTAAGAAAACGGTTAAAAATTAGTAAGTAATTAGTAGTAATGTGCATCAACTGTAATCAGTAGTTATTTATGACACACCACAAAACATAAATATGCTATGACATAGATTCTGATTAGAATCGCTCAAGCTCGCGACGAAAATATGAACTGTGATGAATCTATGTAATTCAACTTCTTATCGTAGGTCTATAATATTTTTTTATATTATTTCAGAATACTGAAGCTATTGTTACACAAAGTTTTCACAAAATTATAAAAAAAATTGTTGCAACATTTAATTTGATTCAGAATGGCTTGAAACGTCGAGAAAACATAAAATGATCAAATCGTACTCTTTCGGAAAGTTAATAAGAAATAGTTACTAGTATTCAGATAGAAATAGCGAACTATTTTTGATGAATATTCTAAGTTTAAATATTATCGTAGCGAAATTCCCTTTTGATATTATCATTAATTTAAAAATTTATTCCTTTATAATTATTTTCATTAATATTTTCACTATTTGGAGTAAGAGTTTTTTTTGCAGTGAACAGAAAATAATTCTTTTGACCTAATATTTGACTAATTAACTTTCCGTAAGGTAAGTTATTATAATCGTCCAATAATCTAAATTGAGATCTTCTGCATATCTTTACGTTTCAGAGGTTTCTGAAAATTTTGGCCTACTTAGAAAAAATTGATGTGTGTGTGAGTATGAAGGATATAATTTATCGTCGACGATTTAGGGAGTACGGATCAACCAATTTGAGTAATTCAAAAAGCAATCAATTTCTATTGATAGGGACACGACGTGCTGATTAGTTTTTGGCAAAAGTTGGTCCAGCTGAAACAAGGAGTGCAGAAAATTGAAATCCAATTTTTGAGAGAACAAAGCATCCGATTTGAAAACTCAACGAACATTCAATTTGTATTAATGGGGAAAAATGGTGATTTGTTTTTACCAAAGACAGGTCAAGCCGTTTCGAAGATAAGGAGCTGAATGTGCAAAAATGGTAGTTTTTGAGAGAACAAAGCATCCGAATTAAACGATTCAAAAAACCTTTTGTTTGTATTGACGAAACGATTGTTTTTGGGGAAAGTAATTTATTATCTCTTGTTATGAAATTTTCATTAATTTTGCATATTGTACTTCAGCCAGTCCTTATATTAGACTCTTGACAAATATACAAATTAATTTTATTACAAAAATGTCTTCATGCTTATTAATATATTTTTGTGAATACTTGTAAGTATAAAAAACATGACAATTTTTTTATTTGACAGTACAGTGAAATATACTAAGAACTTGAGATGTTTGTGATAAACAAAAATCGTGATAATATATGATTTATATATAAAAACTAAATTTTACGTGTATGTATTTTATAATTTCGGTGGAGTGTAATGAGTGTTTCTCTTTAATCGTAATTATATAATGCAAATCTAATACATGACCCAATATAAAAAAAATCTGTTTCAGATATAAGATAACCATTGAATAAATTACAGATAATTCGATGTAAAGATGCAATTCCAAGTTATCCTATTCACCTAACAATATCCGTTACTGTGCAAGTCCCCAACTGTACGAATATTGGAAAAAGTTTTATCCGAACCCACTTTACTCCGCCAGTGCAATGGGTTGCCGGTTGCCGGTTGCTCGGCTACACTACGTGATCAGATTTTAGAGACTGTGTATATTCAAACTAGTGATGCAAACGTTCAACGATCCCTGATTATTTTTATATCATTTTTTTAATTTAATTTACTACTATTGTATATTAATTTTAATTGGTATGATAGATAATGTATCTTTCGAAAAATTGACAAACTGTTGTTACATATTTTTACTCTTTTTGGTAGATGCATATAATAACTATATATGATAGTTGAGACAGTGCCTCAAAGATATCAAGTGATAGGTAATTAATTTTGCAACAATAATGTTAGTGAATTTGTTACTGTATTTGCGTTTTGATATTTTGAATTTGTCGAATTGATTTTCATTGTTAAATTATTATAATGTTCTACTTGAAAGTGCTTCAGAGTTTTATAGGATAATTCATATAAATAAATTATTATATCAATAAAATATAAATTTATTCTCAAATATGTCTTAATTAAAATTTCGAGAGTTTTTGTTTTAAACATTATAATATTTCTTTTAATATGAAACTCTTGATTAATTTGCATTCCATTTCATATAAAAATCAAGGTAATGAAATGCTTTTTTAAGAGATATAAGTATATACAATAAATTCTATTCTAAAGTCAAATTCCTTGTTGATTTTGTATCTTGCAATTAAAATGAAATGTTGAATGTGGCTAAATGCTGCAAGTAAGCGAAGCCAATGAAATTAATAATATATATATATATATATATATATATATATATATATATATCTTTCAACTATTTTTCCGAACTTATAATTAAATATTTTTACAAAGTTTGATGTACAAAATTTTATATCGTGCAACTTTGTTACAATATTTTCTTTTCCAAATCGAATGTTAATATGACTAATGATAATTATACTGATTACCATAAAAGTAATAAATTTCCAACTTAGTTTCCTATATTTTTAAAACAATCTCAAAATTTAAGAGAATGAACTCTGTGCATTAAATATTATTCTGCATAATTGTGAGATATCAGCCCTAGAATTCAGAATACAAAATTTGTAATCTGGTGAAAAACACTATATTTTTGTATACATTTAAAAACAATCGAATTGATTTTAATTTTTTTATATAGAAACAGTTACTTTTAATAAATCATAAAAGAAAGACAAGATATATACTCTATAATAGTATCTTATTCTCATGGGAGAAGGAATGTAAACATATTAGGATATCGAGCCAAAATATTAAATGAAAGTGCAGCAAAATTCTGTTTTTAGCAAAATCTCACAGAAAATTTGTTACTGATTTCCAGAAAAATAAGTTGTTAATAATACAAAAAAAAAACTTGGATCTTACAATAACTTTTTTTTTAATAAAAAAGCAACTAGTTGTAAGTAGCAATTTGTCTTAAGGCAAGTTGCATAAATTTCCATAAGTATACATAATCAACCTAATATTAATTAAGACTCAGCTACTAAATAAAATATTCATTCGGAAATAATACTTTTCTCTCCTACTAAAAAATCAATACGATTTTCAGTTGACTTTCAAATGTAATTATAATATAATATAATATAAATATTGTATAAATTGAATTAATTTGTTTAACACATTCCATTTTACCTATATCTTGTTGTAAGAAGGTATTGTATTCAAGTGTGGACGTCAACTGTAATCAGTAGCTACGTACAAAATTCCATAAAAACCACATACTTCTGATTACATAGATTCTGATTAGAATCTCTCAAATTCAGGGCTAAATTTTAAATTTTGATGTTTTTTCTTTAATACAACCACTTATTTTAGGCATATAATATTTTAGTATATTACTCCGGACTATAAAATCCATCGATATGCAAAGTTTCGTAGAATTTGCCAAAAAAAATGTTTTAAATATTTAATAATGAAGATCTTCACTAAAAACTAATCTACGCGATTCCGAATCAGTATATTTCGAACACTTTTTGAATGTTTAAATTAAGTTAATTAGTTTTGAACTGTGACTTGTGTGCTAAAACGTGGTCAAAAGATTCTATACTTTTCTGCTAATTTTAAAGAAACGGGTCGGTCGATCATCGCACAAAACGCATTGATGAATGCCAGTGCTTATAGAGTCACAACGAATGGCTCTTAAGTTTTTGAAATCGGTCTAGCCATTTTTAGAAAACTTCGACGAAATGTCAAAAATTGGCTCACATATACACAAGCACACACAAACATTTTTCTTCAAATTTTGTCTCATTAGATTAAGAATGACTTGAAACATCTCTTCTAAATAATATAAGCTCTTCCTTTGGGATGAATAAAATCATTATAAAAAACGCAGTAATTATAATATCTAAAAAATATTTCATGGTAAGCAACGTCTAGTACAGTTTCATCACTATTGTTAATTTGTAGATGTATATTTGTATAAAACAATATCAAATATTTGAGAGATAACAAAATCTATGGAGCACATGGAAGACTTCAGACGTCTCATTCGATTAAGAATGACTTGAAACATCCTTTCTAAATAATATAAGCTCTTCCTTTGGGATGAATAAAATCATTATAAAAAACGCAGTAATTATAATATCTAAAAAATATTTCATGGTAAGCAACGTCTAGTACAGTTTCATCACTATTGTTAATTTGTAGATATATATTTGTATAATACAATATCAAATATTTTGAGAGATAACAAAATCTATGAACTACATAGAAACCTCAGACGTCTCGCCATGGTACAATAGTAGCAGTAAAACGAACTTTGGCACTATGCTCTAGACTGATTAATTTACAAAAACCTATCTAATACAATAAACAATAAATTATAACCCATTTCCCTCATAATATGTGTCACCTAATCACGGTGTGGGTGCAGAAGTGAGTGGGCCAGGCCAGCCAAGGTATTCGAATGACGAGGCATCCGAGGTATTCGGCCGTGCAAAAGCCTCGCCGAGCCGGTCCCATGCGGCACGCTCGGTATTCTAAACCGATTCTGAGCAAGCCGAGAGACGAATACTTTCAGTTATGCTTCTACTCTGTGCACTGTGACATATTTTCATGTGAACCGCCAAAAGACAAAGCTGGTATTTCTATGCGCCACAACATGGCTATGCATGATGACGGTATAACTAACATGCCTTCGCAAGAGAACATAAACGCTTGAATTTAAAATATTATCAGGAAAGAATGGCGTTTGAAACGATGGCTATTTTCACCTTGGATGAAGAATGCTTGTTTAAAAACTGTTAGAGCCAGCTCGTAAATATAAGTACTCAGGAGACAGCTGTTTGCTGCCTAACATTGTAGTCTCTCATAAATTGATATATTGATTTCTTGTTGATTAAATGGATTATTCACACATGTCTGGAAGTTCATGCAACTTGCCATAAGACAAAATTATAAAATGTCTAAGAACTGAGCTTACAACTTCAATCTATAACCAATCTGTAATAATATATTTTCTATCTCTAACCAGTTACCATAAGCTAACCAGTAAGTCGGACGCATTTTTACTTGTTTATCTATGGTCGGACGTCTCCATTTACAATATTAAATTGCCATGTTTGAAAGAAAAATCCTCAAGTTTCAATATGGGCTTTACCGTAGATTAGTGGTTAGAGCTATGGGAATTCGGAGATTGCAGGTTTGATACCCGCCTCGGCCAGCCTTTTGTCAAGCGGTAGTGACATTGGAAAGACAGCAATATATTACCAAGTCAAAATATAGCCTTCTCTGGCATTGCTACATCAATAAGAGAAAACTCTTATGTTACAAAAATTGTAATAATTAAAATAATAATTATAATTGTTCATCACAAAAATACAGGACAACTATCTGGGTTGCAATCTATAACATCGTAATTAGTTCAGTCAAAACATCACAACAGCTTGATCCTTAAGTTCTGATCTCTGTATAAAAAAAGCCAATTTAGAATATCTCGACTCATACCTGAATGGAACAAACAAATAGGCAATAATAAAAATAGAATAAGAATATAAGAAGAGTTGATTTTATTCTTCCTGGTATAC
Organism: Ctenocephalides felis; assembly: GCF_003426905.1. NCBI lineage: Eukaryota > Metazoa > Arthropoda > Insecta > Siphonaptera > Pulicidae > Ctenocephalides > Ctenocephalides felis. The sequence goes on from NW_020537646.1 coordinate 33,441,190, forward strand.
AAATGTTACCAATTTTATAAGATGTTAATGAAAGAATGAAACTACAAGAAGTCAATTACCAAGGTTCTATTGTGTACAGCAACCCATTGATTTGGCTCAATATCACTCCATAGATATAAGGTCCAATTCTGCCGCATAACAAAAAAATGTTATGGCAAGGCCATGTTATGAAGAACTTACCATACTAAATATTGATAAAGCCATGTGGGTGGCCTGAATGCATAGCAATTACATGACAATTTGAAAGTATTCAGTATGATTCAGTAGCAAAATGTATGGAAAATTGGAACGTAACATGGCCTTGCCATAACATTTTTCTGTTATGCGGCAGAATCTGTCCCATAATGTGAATTCTTACGGTTATTTCTATAACATGTTACTGAATTTATTGCGTTTTTAATTTAATGTGAATTATAAGCTTAAATTAAATAATGAAGTAAATATAACGTATATTTGTAACAGAAAATATAGTATATAAATATGTGATGATATTCATAGTTCTTTGTCATGCTTCAAGAATTTCGAAATATGACTTAATTTATATAATCAAACTGATTGGCAAAATAGTAATTCAAAATACAACTATAAGAAAAATGTCTTATTGTAAATTATTGCTTAATATGTAAATAAAATTTGGTAAATAAAAAGTGGAAAATTACATCATCAGATATTAGGTTTATAACATTTTCTTTAGAGAGAAGTCGATAAAATGTTCAGCAAAAAAAAAGTTACAGTTTTTATTTTCAGTTTATTTCTAGAAAAAAGTAATTTAAACAATTTCCAAGAAAAATACTGATACTATTTATAGATTTTTTTATTATTATGTACATTTTTTTATTATTATTACATTTTCCACTGAAATTAGAGATTAATCAGAATTAATTAAAGATTAGGTAAACAATCATTAAATTTTCAATAACACTAAATAAAATCGCCTGTGCCATTAGATTTATAATAACACTAAAACAATAAATTGCATAATGGATACGGATTTTGCATTGTAAAAACATAGATGAAGATACACATTTTTAATTATTTTTTTATTATATAATAATTCTTACTTCTCGTCCAAGGAGATAAAAAGTAAAATTGTGATACATGTATTATAAAATGGTTAGGTCATTTTGAGGTTCTCTAAGATTAATATAGAATGTATCTATTTTTTTACCTTTATTTATTATTTTGTCAATCAAGACTTATATCAATAATTAATATAGAATTAATAACTAATGTAGGCCTAACCTAATTCTGGTAGTGATAGTTCTGGCAAGTGAACCTACTTAAATATATGTGTGAAAATTTTATTATCAAAAATCGACCTAATAGACACTGGATTATTGAAAGGAATTTGAAAAGTTCTGACTCTAAACTACCCCGAATGGAGTTATAGTTTACGGTCCTATTATTATGAAAATCATCATGCCCATGTGATATTTTAAAAACGGAAAGCAAATTAAGCTTTTGCTTTCATTTTGTTTAAAGAATATTTCAAGTAAAACAACATTTACCATTACCTATAATATTTGCAAAAAAACAGGTCCCCTTGCCAAGTAACGATTCACCTAAATTATTTCAACTGAATAACTATTTCCTCCATAGCGTTTATTCAAGGCGTTTCAGGGATTTTGTAGCATCTGAGCTTTCGTAGATTTTAGTATGATGAAGACGAAATGATTGAGATAATTTCGCGTGAAAATGCATCTCTTCTCTTTTCGCCACGGTGAACATAGAAGAATGCATGAAATTCCACCGTGTCGGCGTACAAGAGTCAGCAACTATACTGAGCGGAGGGAAATAGTCGGAAAGTTGGGGAGTAGAGATAGAAACTTGTTGTATAGACTAGAGCGAGCAACTTCTAAGTGTATAGAATACAAATATTAGAAATTTGAATATTTGGTTCTCTTATCTATTTAGATAGTTAAAGAATTTTATGTATATTTTAACCCTTTCGCTACGGGGGTGCTTTTGGCAGGAGTGTCACTACTGAACTATTGAATTTTTATGATCGTCAATAAAAACATGCTAAAAAGTAAAAATTGCGCTTCTAATTATCTATAAATTACAATGAAAAACTAGAATTTTTAAAATTCTAACTTAATTCTGAATACTGAATGTCTATCCAGGTATGACATCCGTAGCTAAAGGGTTAAGAGCAATCAAAATTTAACGAGTTTTGTGAGCTGTTGTGCTGACTTCTTGAACGACGATTTTTATAGATGGCAACCCAAACGATTGTACCCATATAATGAATTTATTATTCAAATTCTGCCATACTGATACTTTTAAGAGTAAAAGCACTATTCACTTCGAAACAGACTGGGTTTTTATTGATTATAGCAACTATAATAATACATAATTCTATACTTAATTACATATAATTTGAAGAACAAATATTTACCTAATTACCTTATTTAAAGTTGAGTTTAAATAAAATATCGTGATGTTTTAGTTAGAGGCTAATCTTGGTATGAAGGTGCCTGAGAAGTTATAACTTACATATTCCTCGAACCAGGTCTTTTTGATTGCAAAACCATGGCTCTTATTAGACTACAGTTATTGATAAATAACTATTTTTTTTTACTTAAAACGATTGTTCATATACATTTTTTAATAAAAAAAATTAAAGAGAATATAAAAAGTGTAATATGAATTTAGGTGTAAAATAAATCAAATAAAATAAAATAATAATCATACAAATAACAAATTAAGATAGCAAATTTTGAAGCTTGATAGTGCATAATTTGTTATTAACTTCCCGAAGGAGAAGTTTATGTTTTCATCAAAAAACCCGATTCGCCAATTTTATGTTTTCTCGACGTTTCAAGCCATTCTGAATCGAATGAGACCAAATTTGGAAAAAGTATGTGTGTGTGTGTGTGTGTGTGTGTATGTGAACAGATTTTTTGCCGTAAATCGACGTTTCCTCGAAAACGGCTGGACCGATTTCAAAAATTTAAAAGCCATTCGATGTATCTCGACGAGAACTATTGTTTGTCAGTTTTGTGCGACGATCGGCCAAGCCGTTTCTTCATAAATGGCAGAAAAGTGAAAAATTTTTCGTCTACGTTTTAGCCCGCAATTCTGAATCGATTTTGAAAATTCAAAAACCATTCGAAAGATATTGGTTGGGAATCGTGCTGAATAGTTTTTGGTAGAGATCGGCCGGGCCGTTTTCTTGTAATAAAGTTTTTAAAAAAAAAAATTTCGACGATTTTTATGATTATTTTTTTGACGATAGATACCATAGTCTTCTAGATCATACTAAAATATTACGGCCCTACGACAACTGGTTCAGCTTTAAAAATTCGTCAAAGTTTGCAAAAATCAGTATGGTCTTTTTGGCATTTGTCAAAATTAGACTTTTGATCGACGTTTTCTCAAAAACGCCTGAACCGATTTTAGAAATTTAAAAGCCATTTGATGTATTTCGGTGAGTACTATCGTTTGTCAGTTTTGTGCAACGATCTGCCAAGCCGTTTCTTTGTAATTTGAAACAAACTTTTCGTCCACATTTAAGCTCATCCTACCGAACGATTTTAAAAAATCAAAAAATGTTCGAAAGATATTATTTGGGAATGGTACTGATTAATTTTAGGTGAAAATCTACCGAGCCGTTTTCTTGTAATTAACTGTTGAAAAAAAGTGTTAAATTTTCGTCGACATTTAAGCTCATCCTATCGAACCGATTTTAAAATATCAAAAACTGTTCGAAAGATATTAGTTGGGAATGTTACTGATTAATTTTAGGTGAAAATCTACCGAGTCGTTTTCTTGTAATTAACTGTTGAAAAAAAGTGTTAAATTTTCGTCGACATTTAAGCTCATCCTACCGAACCGATTTTAAAATATCAAAAACTGTTCGAAAGATATTAGTTGGGAATGGTACTGATTAATTTTAGGTGAAAATCTACCGAGCCATTTTCTTGCAATTAACTGTTGAAAAAAAGTGTTAAATTTTCGTCGACATTTAAGCTCATCCTACCGAACCGATTTTAAAATATCAAAAACTGTTCGAAAGATATTAGTTGGGAATGGTACTGATTAATTTTAGGTGAAAATCTACCGAGCCATTTTCTTGTAATTAACTGTTGAAAAAAAGGGTTAAATTTTCGTCGACATTTAAGCTCATCCTACCGAACCGATTTTAAAATATCAAAAACTGTTCGAAAGATATTAGTTGGGAATGATACTGATTAATTTTAGGTGAAAATCTACCGAGCCGTTTTCTTGTAATTAACTGTTGAAAAAAAGTGTTAAATTTTCGACGACATTTAAGCTCATCCTACCGGAGCGATTTCAAAAAATCAAAAATTGTTCGAAAGATATTAGTTGGGAATGATACTGATTAATTTTAGGTGAAAATCTACCGAGTCGTTTTCTTGTAATTAACTGTTGAAAAAAAGTGTTAAATTTTCGTCGACATTTAAGCTCATCCTACCGAACCGATTTCAAAAAATCAAACATTGTTCGAAAGATATTAGTTGGGAATGGTACTGATTAATTTTAGGTGAAAATCTACCGAGCCGTTTTCTTGTAATTAACTGTTGAAAAAAAAATTTAAGCCGATTTTCATGGAAATTTTTTTGGCGATATACATCATGGTCTTATAGAACTTACTGTAATATTACGGCCTAACGACAAGTAGTTTAATTTTAAAAATTCGTCAAAGTTTGCTAAAATTATTATCGTTTTTTTTAAAAGTAGGATTAATGAAGTATATTATTTACACTTTTTTTTTGATTAAGTCGATTATTTACACATTTCGGGAAGTTCATGTAACTTGCCTCAAGGCTAAATACCAAACCAACTAGTTTATTATTTATATGCTATGTTATATAATATTTATTATTTACATACATAAATATAATTTGTGTTTATATTTTAAACATAAATTAAACAATATTAAATAGAACATTTTAAATAAAGAACTTTAAAGCAGCAGTTACAAATAAACATATACATAAAAAACTCGAACAATATACGTAAGTAAATGCATATTTGAAAAAATGCATGATTTATAAATGACAATAAATATGTAGATAAATTAAAAACAGACTGGATAAAGTAACAAAACGTCGGTTTCAATTATGCAAAGTAATCTTGCAGGTTGGTTGTTTCATAACAAAATAATTGAAAATTTGACATATTTATTATTAAATAGCTTATATATTGAACGTGAAGAATTCCATAAAGAATGTCCAATGCAACTGTACAACTTGCAAAGTTCTGTCAATTACTATGATACGATCATACGAACATATGAATAAATATAAAATTAGTATATATACACTACGAATATACAAGGAAAAATAATCTGTACGTAACCAATATTAGCCAATCAATTTTAAGATTAACAACATTCCAAATGCAAGGTAGAATTCAGTTTCGAATACATTTGATTAGTTTAGGACACGTATCTATGTACGTTAGTAGATAGCAAACATGTATCTATATACGTTAGTAGATCTAAAAGCAAATAGACATATGAATGAATATGCACAACTAGGTGTTATATCGGAAAGGTAAATTAACATTGGTGGTTGAATTGATAAGGCCCTCTCACCTAAAAGTTCCCAAATTTATCAAAAGTTGATATGAGATTTTCTTTAATTCAAATATTTAGTGATGGAAAATATTCTTTACTAGTGTATCCACTAGGTAAATTGTTAAATTTGAAATTCATAAAAGCGTACTTGGAGCACCTACATACCAGCAATTAATATTGTTTTATTGATATTTGTTTGCACTATTAGAAAACTTATACAATGTAAGACGCTAAGTGCCTCTACTCGTATTTATTATTCTCTAAATCAACGGTATTTATTATTACCTATGGTCAATGTATAAACTACGCAATATATTTGATTATTTATCTACATTGTATTATATAGTAGTTTATCCATGCAATGCACGTGTAGCAATAATATTACTTTTTATTAACCCTTTCGACTTGCATGCCGCAGCTCCAGTGAAAAAGTACGTATATTTCCGCAATTAGCGAGTGGAAAAGGTTAAATTGATCAAAAACCTCAAAATAACTACGCTAAACACTCTGTTAGTCATCCATTGTTCTTCAACCTTCTAGAAATCCTTACAATGTATTTGCATTCAAACAATAAAGAAAGTAATAATATGTAAGTTATCTTAAAATGCGATCTCGCCCGTAGGTAAGCGGTTAGGAGCGACGGGACTTGAATCAAAGGTTCCGGGTTTGATACCCACTTCGAGTAGCCTGTTGTCAGGCAGCAGTGACAACGATTTTCACTTAGAAATATAGAGAGCAGTATATTTCGAAGTGAAAATAGCCCTCACCCGGCATTGCTGCACCAATAAAACTCGCCCTATTACAGAAATTGTAACAATAATATACCATGCAGAGATGTGACAACTGATTGGGTTACCATCTGTCAAACAGACTAATATTAAGTGAAAATCAGCACAGCAGCTTATAGGACCATTAGATTCTAATTGCTGTTCAAAAATAGCAACAACAAGAAATCTTATAATGCGTTAAGTCACCCTACTTAATATTGTAAGATCAGTATAAAAGCCTTGTCGTGACGCAGTATAGGTTAGGGTTAGAGGCAGTTCAGTAGAGCTTTAGCCATGAGACAGTTAGTTGAGCAGTATGCAGTTAGTTGCAGTTAGTTTATCAGTAGTGTGAACTCAGTTGAGTTGAGCAGTTACAGTTCAATGAATTTTCCTCCGATTACACGGACTTCCTATTACACGGTTTTTGTTCAACAGCTCATAAGTTCCTTGCGCAATCTATGAGTGATTATAGAAACTTTATATCAAAAGGGTATTAATGTAAATTTTGTGATCGACTTATATCTTTTAAACATGCCTGATTATATAATGGCTGTCTGAGAACACATTTGAACTGACTACTGCGTCGCGCCAATTTTTGAATGAGTTGTCTTTGTCATACATGTCGTTTCGTCCGTATTACTCCTACTTTAAGTTGTATTTCTTGGTCTCCATACAGCACGATAAAAATGGTGCATTTTGTACTAACTCTGAGTCGCTTATAGCGCGGTTCCCATATTGCACTTTATAATTTTCCATAGAACGCACTATGAATTAGCCTGAATTGTTTGTTAAATATGAGTTTTTTATAGCACGGTACGGACTTGCCGCGTTAACCGAGGGTTGACTGTATATCAAGTATTGTACAATTTTTACGAAATAAATAATATTCAGTATCTTTGTTTGAAAGATATCAAATACTGTAACATCAGTTAAAATTGAGTAGGTACAGCAGTTCTGATGGCTGACAGCAACCACAGCACAATTTGACGTCATCGGCCAAATAAAATATTACCAATCGAATAGAATATCTAGCTCCTCTATTATTCAGTGCAGAATCTCATGTATAAAGCAGAGAGCGGTTGAATTTTCAAGAGAAAGCAAAATAACATGCGACATATTTTACCCGTGAGATGGAAATTTACGCGTAGGTCGAGGCGGCGAGGCGGACGGCGTCGTAGAGAGTGTTTAAAATACTTCGTCTTAAGGTAAACGGATTCCTGATAACATAGACTACCACTAAGATAAGTTGCAATTCTATATGATATTAGATTACTATTTTGTACGAGATGAAAAGATACATAAATTAATTAATTTAGACGTAATGCACAATTGTTGGAAGTTCTCATTCATATCCAAGTTGCATGGTGCAAACCGAAGTCTACGACTATTAGACTGATTAACATCGTTCTTAAAAAATATATTGCTTTTATGAGCGACTGATTAAGGTCGCTTAAAAAATGTATTGTTTTTCAATAGATAGATTTTGAGAATTATATATAAATATTCTATTGTCACTTGACTTTTTTGTGATTTTAATGCAGCAATTGTAATTTAGTTGCAGTTAGTTTATCAGTTGTGTAAATTCAGTTGAATTGAGCAGTTACAGTATAACTGCAACTATAGTTATAGCTGTAACTGATATTACAGTTATATTAACATGATATATGTAGAATTGCAGAGCTTTCCAAAGTATACAATATAATATACTAAGTGTAAGTGGCATTATGTCTTAAGGCAAGTAGCATGAACTTTCCGACATGAATAGATAATCGACATAAACGATAAGAAATATATTTGTGAGTGATTTAAAAATATACCGAATTGCTGAAGGACATCATAATGTGAGAATTTAGTTTTGAGCCAAATATTTTGGATATTTTTGCAAATAGTTTAATTATTACATATTATCTATTGCTTTGCAAATGGTTTGGATTTTACATTATTTGAAATAGCCATCACGAGTAAAAATCATACTAAAAGTTTTAAAAATCAAAATTCTGATTTCTGTTTGAAAAACACACATATTTCAATTCAAACATATTTTGCTTTGAATTCAAAATTGGCTAATGAACTTGATTATATAACCAATAAACCAACTAGTAAACTAGGAGTAAGTAGAACCCTGCTTGAAAGCAATTTATATAAACTTCCCGATATTTGTAACAATATACTTATTTAATCGACAGAAATTGAGCTTTGCCAGCGTCCATTAGACGTGAGATTTTCAGGGGGTTTGACAAAAAATCACGAAATACCACGTAGGGGAGAGAGGGTATAGTAAGATATCACGTGTATTTATTTTTTACTTTTTTTTAAATCAAACATTTTCAAAAAAAAAAAATTATGCAAAAATTTTACAGTTTTTTCACATAACTAAAAATACACCTAAGGTTTAGTGGGAGAGGTGGGGTAATTTTAAATATCACCATGTATCACCAAGGAAAAGGGGGGGGTCCAAAAATCCTTAAGAACACGCTCACTTGATTAATGGACGTCCCCTTTTCTATAGATAAAATTTTCAAATATTTATTTCGAAGATAAGTATTTAACTTTCGCTAAAATCTAATCTAACTTATAATAACTCTAATTATTTACAATTTATTTTATTACAAGTACAAACACGTGCTTGTATGCCCTAAAAACGCAACTCATTCCCAATATTATTAAATTGAATTATTATTCACAATTTTATTTAATTGGTATAATTCATTTGGTCTCATCATTTTTTGTAGGTTCGTGTAATGCATCGACTCCAAAACGTTAAAAAATATTTTGTTAACATTATTATATTATGTTTTATTTTGTTCGATTTTCTTTTTACAAAAACGTGGAAAATGCTTTTGAACTTTTCTGCTAATTACAAAGAAACTTTGCCAATCGTCTTACAAACCTAATCAATATTCATTAGTTTTGAATAGCTTTTAAATTTTTTCAATCAGTTTCATAGTTTTTGAGGAAACATAGACATAAGGTCAAAAATCGGCTCACATATACTAACACATACTTTTTTAAATTTTCATTCGATTCAGAATGACTTTAAACATGGAGAAAACATGAAATTAGCAAATAGGATTTTTTGGCGAGAACAAATTCCTCCTTCAGAAAGTTTAGAAAGACAAAATTAAGTGCGTGTTTCATATAAAATATAGCATGTATTTATTTCAGAATAATAAGAAGTCTTATCTATTTATTTATTTTAATTTTAATATGTGACCAGATCAAATCAGGTCAAGTTTTATATATACTGTTCACAATGCAAATTGGATCAATTTAGTAGTATGTAATAAAAATTTATATTTTCCAATAATTTAGTAAGTTTATTTTTAATCATAAAATTTACATAAGTATTGTAATTATACATAAATAATGAGGTTTATTTCTAATGTTTGAAATTTACCTTATCAATTTAAATTGTAAACTTAAAATGGTATATTTAAATTCAGATAGAAAATATTAGCCGGTAAAAAAATATGGAAGTGAAGTGGAAGAGAGTAATTCTATATAATTATATTTAATTATGAGCACTACATTCAAGTTACATGAGTAAACTAAAAATGTATCACGCTACTAAATCCAATTTTATTTTTATCTAATTATTAGGAATATAATAATCCATATCAAAACTTATATTTGAAACCTTTCTATATAATTTTGTTTAAACAGTTTATTCTATGCATTTCCAGAGCGTATAAAATGTTTTTATATAAAGCATACTGGTCAGTATCCCTTTGAATAATTGGCCCTTTGTTCTCTAATATATGTTCGCTCTATCATAATTATTATAGTTTAGCGTAAAAGCCGGCTAGATATAGCTTTTTATAAGCTCGTGATGTCTTCTTTTGCATTTTTTGCATACTTTGTCACGGAACCGGGAATTTTTCAGATTGCAAAAAGTATTCGCGAGTGAAAAAATTGACAGACAGAATATTACGGCGCAGAAAATGCAATGGCGGTCGCTGCGAAATAAGCTTGAAGTTTGATATAATTGAAATTCAAAATTTGATATATATATATATATATATATATATATATATATATATATATATATTAGAACTAACTATTTTTGATATCCCTAAGGATTGTTTACCTTTGATTTTTAAATTCGCAAAATTTATATTTCCTTGGCGTTTCAAGTCATTCTGAATCGAATGGGACCAAATTTTAAAAAAGTGTGTGCAGATTTTTGACCTTTCGTCGACGTTTTCTCAAAAATAGCTGAGTCGATTTCAAAATTTTAAGTCATTTGATGTAACTCGATAAGGACTAGCGCTTGTCAGTTTGTCGTGAAGATCAGCCGAGCCGTTTTTTTTTTGTAAATTGCAGAAAAGTGAAAAAAAAGTTCTTCCACATTTTAGTCTGTTATTCGGAATCGATTTTGAAAATTCAACTAGTTGAAAGTGGAATTTTGCATAAACTTATCGAAATGTGTTATTCTCGAAATTGAAATTCACATATTTCTAGAGAAATTGATTTCAAAAATGAAGTTTTTCAATTGAAATCTCTCAAACACACAAAAGAACACCCCTATGCGCACTAATTTAACTTCATACCTATTTTTTAAATTGAAAATTATTTTTGCTATTATTTGATTGTTTTTTTCGGAGTAGAAGTATCTGCTTATCTTCTTCTTATTTTCATTTATATATTATATTTTCATTGTTACAGAAAATACAGAACAAATATTGTTAGATGTCTAAAAACAATAAGAACAAGATACAAGGGTCTATTACCCACTCAAAAATTAACTCTAGTAATAAAATTAGAATATTATTAAACATCATATGAAACGTTTTATTTAACGTTATTTAGTTTTGTTATAATAAAGGCTATATATCTTGTAATGCAAAATATTATAAGAAATGAAATAATGGTATATAGATAAAATATTATATATTTACATTATTACATAGTGAAGATCATTGAAGTATATTTTTTATAAGCTCTTAATTTTGATAAAATTAAATGTGAAGCGTCTTTAAAATTGTTTATATTTGCACTAGTTTTATAAAAATTTCAGGCAATGTTATTGGTAGTACCATTTTAATCTTTGTGAAGGAACTTGTACTTCGCTCAATGATAAGAGCTACTGTCTTGCAACTATAAGATTTTTAAGTTATATGTCTAAGACAGCTTAATATCAAGCAATAATGGTAGAAGCTTACAATGACGCATTCGCCAGTCAATCGTCATTTTATTTTCTCAAAGTTCAGTCAGTATGAGTCCAGAAAAGTTTAAGTTCAGACCAGTATGAGTCTATTCCTCGTTTAAGTTTTGTACCTTAATCATACTCGGTCTTCAGCTAGATGAGCATAATCTTAGTTGTCATTTAGTTTCATAAATTTCAGATCAGTTTCTCAGCTGTTAATAATACAACAAACATCTTCGTCTGTTTAACTGATCAGCCTTCACAGATTGTTAACAGTTTTGTTAGCAGCAGAAAGAACCTACAAATTGTTGGCATCATCTGTAGAACTCTACACATTTTAGGTAAGACCTTCACACACACACATATATATTTATATATATATATATATATATATATATCCATATTAGTCAATAATAAACTCATCACAAAGAGTCGACAATCATTGGATTGCCTTCTAATAACACTACGTTATAGAATTACATAGAACACTAAGAAAGTATTGTTTAAAATAATAATATCACGTTAAAAAATTGTATAGTATTGATAATTCCACATATTCAACTACTTGTATGTTTAAACACTAATTTATACAATATTTCAAAAATATCATAATCAAATATAAAGCTCAAATATAAATAAACAAACACGCAAACTTCCAATTATGTCCGACGTATTAAACAGATCGCTATAATAAAACAAAACAATGCTAGGTTTGTTTGCATAATTAAATTATACAACAACCTTATCGACTACATGGTTATTTGTAATTGTTTTTGAATGAAACGATTATATTCGATAAA